>NC_084823.1:53838219-53899061 GCF_958449725.1 Rosa rugosa | reverse complement strand
TGTTTGGCTCCAATTTTGTTGCAGCTGGTCAACAGTCTCTTTTCTGCGCGGGCGTGCCAGCACCGTTCGGGTGCGGTCGTCGGGGGTGTCCCTTGACCTGACTTCTATCAAGCGATTGTAGACGAGGAGAGCACCAACCTCGTCGTGGGATTCTTTGTGCCTCGTGGTGAGGACTTTGCTGAAGTTTCTTCTTGTTCACAAGTCGATACTCAATATTGCAGATTGAGCAGAGCGAAATCACCGGGAAGTATTGAGATCTTGCTAAAGCGTGACTTTAGCTTGGCTGGGTTGCTAGGGCGTTACCCTTGTTTGGCTGGTTCTGTAACCGTTGTGGTCGCGGCACTACCGTCGGCTCCCGAGGAGGCTAGGACCGAAGCACGTTGACAGAGGGTTTGGTGGCACTGAAAGTCGGCTTCTGAGAAGACTAGGACTAGGAGTGTGATCACCGGTAAGAGAAAGAGAAGGAGAGGAGTTGCTCTTAGAGAGGTTTGCTCTAGAGAGAACTTAGATCATCTTAGAGATGTTGTTGTTGAATGTGAATGTGTGTGTTAGAATGAGAGGAGAAGGTGTTTATATAGGGAAGAAAAAGAAGAGTGAAATGATGAGTGGAAGAAAAATAATGAAAGTTGATCTAAGTTCACTTGTAAAATATGGAAAAGATAGAGAAAAGATGAAATGAAAGCAAAGCATGAAGGTGCAGCAACATGGAAGTGGTGATGATCTATTAAAGAGATTGTAGAAGAAAAATATATCCAAGGAAAAAGAGAAAAGCATCTAGCTTTCTTCATGTGGGTAGGAAACATGAACATGTGAATATTGAGCTGGTTTTAGGTCAGTTTCTGCCCCTTTATTTCTTCAATTATTTCTCCAACAAGACTTCATTATATGCCTTCGACTTCTTCATATGAAATGTTCCACTATGAGTGTAGATCATCCTGAAAAATTTTCAGATTTTTATTCCATGTGGTTGGGCCGAAAATGCTGCTGGACCTCTTACAGGTCCAGTTTTCCAGTTTTGCTTCTGTAGAAAATTGGGCTGATTGTTTGAAGGCATTCCACTCAAAAAAAGCTTTTGCACTCTTTATAAGAAATGATCATTGGGCTGTCTAGAATGGATCTGGAAAGTTTCAGCACATTTAGATTTCATTTGGTTAGTCTGCCGCCCCTCCTTCCTTGTTTAGCTCGGTTTCTCCTAGCCGAAGTAGGAAAATGTGCTAAAGTTAACTTTTCATGCTTCCATGCTTCCATAGTAGGCTTTATTTAGCCTCTAAATATATATTTCGAGCTTGTCGACAATATATAGCTTGAGCCACTGACATTGGCTCAATTTCTCCAACACATGCCTTGTCAGGCCAAAATGTTCATTTTGGGTCCAAACAAATTCCATGGGAAGAACATAAATCTGAAAATTCATTAGATTCATATTCTCCACCTCTATCCGATCTTATGATCTTAATTTTTCTGTCAAGTTGATTCTCAACTTCTGCCTTGTATGTTTTAAACATTTCCAAGGCTTCATCTTTGCTATGTATTAAATACACATAGCAGTATTTGCTGCAATCATCTATAAAGGTAATGTAATAATTTTTTCCCCCACGAGATGGTGTTGCTTTGAAGTCACAAAGGTCAGTATGTACCAGACCTAATACTTCATTGGACCTTTCCACCGATTTGAAAGGTTGTCTCTTAAACTTAGACTCTGTGCAAATTTCACATTTGTGTACAGCAACTTTTCCAGGATTGCACTTTGGTAGCAATCCTAAGTTAGGATTCGACTTTGGTAGCAATCCTAAGTTTACCATCCTAGTTAAAGAACGATAATTCACATGGCCTAATCTAGTATGCCATAAATCAATAGACTCAAGCAAGTAGGTAGAAGCCTTATTTATATTATTACACACATCAGTTGGCAATACATTGAGTTTAAAGAGACCATCTGCAAGATAGCCCTTTCCTACAAATATCCCACCTTTGGTGAGTACAAACTTATCAGATTCAAATACAAGCTTAAAGCCCTTGTTGCTTAAAATGGGACCAGAAACCATATTCTTTCTGATATCAGGGACGTGCAGCACATCAAGGAGAGCCAATTGTTTACCAGAAGTGAGTTTCAGTATCACATTTCCCTTCCCTTTCACAGCAGATGTTGATGCATTTCCCATGAACAGATTTTCACCTTCAATTTCTTGATAGGTACTGAACAAACTTCTATCAGAGCATATGTGCCTTGTTGCACCGGTGTCCACCCACCAATCCTTGGTGTCTCCAACCATATTAACCTCAGAAACCACAGCAACAAAATCAGTATCAATAGCCACATGTGCTTGATTGTTGTTACCTTGATTTCCAGCAGCGTTTTGGTCCTTTCTATGATGACAAACCTGTGATCTATGGCCTGGTTTCCCACAGACCCAACAGCCTCCTTTGGTTTTGAAATTTTTCCCTTTTGGAGCAAAGGATGAACCTTTTGTTGGGGCTTTGCCTTTGTTCTTCTTCTGCAAAGTGGGTTTAGACTTGGTTGAGTCTCCTTCCACAATGTTTGCTTTGGCTTCAAAGGATGAGACTTCATTCTTCTCATTCATTCTATTTCCTTCTTCAACCCGAAGCTTCAAAATCAGTTTTTCCACAGACAATTCTTCAGTCAAGTGCTTCAAGGTTTGCTTAAAATATTTCCAGGATGGAGGAAGCTTCTCTATGAATGCACCCACTTGAAATTTTTCATCGAGGTTCATGCCTTCTGTGTGCAATTCATGAATGATGATCTGCAATTCTTCAACTTGGTTGAGAACTGACTTGTGATCCACCATCCTGTAGTTCATGGACTTGCCGACGATGAACTTGCCTGCACTTGCAGCTTGTGACAGATACTTCTTCTCTAATGACTCCCATAGTTCCTTTGCAGTCTTGCAAGTCACATAAATGTCATAGAGGGTGTTATCCAATCCATTGAGGATATAGTTCCTGCATAGGAACTCACTGTGTGTCCAAGCATCTATTGCATTCAAAATTTCGTCTGAGATTGGAAGTTCTTCTGCCACAGGTTTCTCTTGAGAAATCACATGGGCCAAGTTCAATGTTGTGAGGTAAAACAACATTTTCTGTTGCCAGCGCTTGAAATCAACTCCCTTGAATTGCTCTGGTTTCTCAGCATGAGAGTTGTTCTTAACAACGTTCAGCGATTGATCCATTGCTATTTCTATCTTAGATTGTTAGAAATAGAGTTCTGTAAGTGACAGATAAATTCAAGAAACAGAACGTTGTTTGCAACCAGATATATATATTTACGACTAGGATTGGAAATAGTTAGCAATGCTAAAATATTAAAGTAAAATTAAAGGCAGATTGAAATACGACAAAGGATTGCAGTGAAGTTGCAATCCTAAAATTAAAAGAAACGATAACAATACGTAAAGAACAAATGAAAGTATATCAAGAAAGGAGAAATCGAATTTGTAACGCCCCAAACTGCACCTCACCAGCTTGAGCACGTCACAGTGCCGCGAGACCCCGAAACATAAACCGAAGGTTCGATTTACGTTCCAGAAACCCGCAAGGCATTTTATTAAATAATTTTTCGTAAACCGCACAGCGAAAACGTTTAAAATAATATTGAGGTGAAAACTTTAAAACTTTAAATTCAAATGTTCGTCCAGGACTTAACGTTGCAAACAACCGAGGAATAAAGGACTTAGCATAAAACAAACAAATTGTGACAAGTTCCGAAAATACAATTTTACGGAACAGGAATAAGATTGGAACTCAGAACCTGACTTCTATTGAAATATGCACACCCAGCTCCGTCCGCTCCAATCCCGTTCCTAGTGCACAGTACCTGCAACCACACTGTTGTAGGGGTGTGCTTTCGTCCTCGCTACTCAATAAGGGCTTCACCCGACTAGGTTTGAAAACTGACACATAAGATAATAATTTGGGATCCCAGTATGAAAAAGTTAAACCATTTCTTAAAAGAACGACAAACTTTAAATATCTTTCGGACTCAAAATCCGATGCACGAAACTCAAAGAAATGCATAATACCTGATGACCAGTCCCATAGACCAACTACACGGCCTTACCTCAAATAAAATCATCAGCAGGTAAGCGTAGTGAGAGTGTCCACTTACGCCATATCACCTAGAAATAGTGCCACACCTCAGAGGATGTCAGACACCATTCCGTCCATACGGCCCCTCCGGATGTTTAGGGGATCGAAGCCCAAGGAATCGCTATGTTCCACTCACTCTCAAGCCATCAATAACCAAACCATGCAACTCAAATATGCATAAACGTTTAATTCAAAACGGAAAACAACTAACCGAATGAGTCTCAAGTCCCCTACCTGGATTCTGATGCTTTCTCTCACATACTCCGAGAGTCGCGAACCTTCTGTTCTTCGGGTAACTGGAGTCCTAGATTCCGACATAATTAACATTAATAATCCGTCGAACAAATATTTAAAGCCAACCCTTCCTGGTTTGACCAGGAGTTGACCAAGGTTCACCCAAGTTGACCAATGTTTGACCAATCACCACAAATTCGATAATTATCCCAATTACCGAATATTTTATCATTTATCACTTTTAGATTTTTCACCAATCATAACCATATCAAGATGTTTCTCAAATCAACACAATTTCCTTTTCAATTAGGTGCACCCTGAAAATTACTAAGGGCACCCAACATTAAACTTGAACCATAATTAGCTTTCTATTTAAATACAGATCCCATAATAAGCAAAACTATGATTATGCCATATTGAAAAGGAAATCACCACGTACAACTCAACCTCACATGTCCAATTAACAATCAAGGTTGATCACCTTTAATTCCAATCAGAAAGCAACAACCCAATCTAGACACACACTATCAGTTTACCAACTCGTCCAGATTTCCAACTAACCCCAATTCCTTTTTAATTCACAACAAACCAAATTCACCTCCCTCAAACATGATTTCACGGTAAGCATACAAACACATGCAATCAAGTTTCCAGAAGCCAACTACAAAGGTAAATTCTCAGAACCTTCAACAAACTACAACTCACCTTGTGATCAACTAAATCGAAACAGAACCTCAGATTGCAGGTCTGCTTTCCGAGGAAGAACGCAGCGAGTTGAACCCAGCCTAGCCCATCCCTTGATTCTGCTACTAGAGTATTACCACCGTCAATTCTTCCTACTAGAAACTAACACGTAGAGCACGAAGAGCAGATCATCTTTCATGTAGCAAGCGAGCCCAGAAGTACCGGAAAAGTCGCCGGCGTCGAGGAACCACGACGGAGGCAGAAGCAACCCAGAAACAAAATCGTCAAAACTTGATTAAATCGAAAAACTAATCATACTGGGGTGTAGAGCATGACGAGGAGGTGAGGTTTCATACCACAGGCGGCCCAAACGGTGGCCGGAGTCGCCGGGAACTGCAAAACTCGCCGGAGGCAGCTCGGGCTTCCAGTCGTCAATTCTTCGTTCCGGGCCGTTGCATGTACAATCCGACACCGCAGAGATGTAGGCGACGACGAGACAAGGCTTTTCCAGGTGGTCCGCCGCGAAGAAGTGGCCGGGGAAACGTTTTCCGGTCAGGCCCAGTCGCGGGTCTCGTTCCGGGTCGGAGAACTCTGGTTCTCTCTCTCTCTCTCGATCATTCTGGTCCTTCCAACGGATCAAGGGCCTATATAAATGTGTCCAATTAACGAGGGACGACCACGATCAAGCGGTGGCTGGATGGATGGCCACGATCGCACCGCAGAATTTTCTTTTCCCTAAGTAATTTTCTAAAATCCCATAACTTCGGAAAATGACTCTAAATAGCTCGGGTATCCGGAAAATTCCCCAAAAATTCCCACGAACTCGTCGTGTCGTGTACTTTATTATCCAATACTTAAATTGAAGATTTCACTTTATGAAAAATTTCTGAAAATATTCTCGAACACTTTGACAATTGTCGAGATCGCGAAATAATTTCTCGTACGATCATCAATAAGTTCAACACATTTTTTTTCCGGGGCTCACAGAATTCACTGACTTGAATCTTTGAGAGAGGCTTGCTTTGGTGCAATGTCCTAAGACAGAAATACGTCCCTACACACTTGATGTAGATCTTCTAAGACGTCTGCCCTTCAGGATTCAACTCTCAATCCAAGGTTAGCAGTGTTGCCTTGGATTCTATCGCGAACGTCAATCTGTGTTTTCTCTCAGAAGATTTTATGGAAGATATGTGAGTCTCAAAACTGATGTCTTGAGAATTGGCCTTTGTGAGTCTTTTATAGAGTTCAGATTGAACTGGTATGAGAAGTTACAACTGTTCGATTTGAATTTCAAAATCGAACAAATGGGTCCTTTGTAATTGTAACTGCTCTCATATATATATATCTGAAACAAAGAAAGACGTCAAAAGACGTCTGTTCGGGCCCGAGACCCAAGACCTAGTCTTTGATTACTACAATGTAATTTGCATATTAGGAGTGCTGTAGTCGGCGCATCCTAATTTAGGACTGCAACAATGTATCTATCCTAATATCTGCAAATGAACAAAGTTCCAACAGATACATATCCCATCCCATATTGTCAAGAGGAGAAGACCCGCTGACCCGCATTTTACGTATGGAATAGGTTATCATTGTGATGAAGATGACTTGAAGGTGTTGGTTTTGAAGGAATGAAGGTGCATGGCAAAAGGCTGCCTTTGAAAATCTAATTAGTAGTTTACATCTTAGCATCGATCGATGGAAAAGGATAACAAAACTTCCACCTGGTAACTTCGAGTTGATAAATTTTCTAAATCGGATATGGTGTCCTTGAGTGATTCTGGTGTAGCTTGGTTGATGAGAGAGATGTTGATTATCTGGATCTGTGCCATGTTTTGACTTTTGACCTTCACTTTTCGGGTTCCAATTCTTAATCGTGGTCACCAACAAGGGTTGGCAGGATTGTCAAAAGCAAGGTTCTTGCCTTGGTTGGCACCCCCATCCAAGGTTCGAACCCCAGAGTTGTCAATTTATCCTTTGTTGGTAGGTTGCTGAGTGCTGGGGTCTTGCGGGGCCCATGTGAACACTGGTGAAACGTGCCAAATTCACGAGTGTCTAAGTCCATCGAGGCTTGATTGCGGATGCTTGCGGGTCCTACCACCTGACCACTTCAGTGTGGTAGTGTGGGCTTTGGGATGTTGCGGGGTCTGTCTACTCCAAATTGTAACCGGTTCGGGGCCCAGATGTTAGTTGGGCTCCTGCCAAGGCCTGCCTCGGGTAATCGGGTTAAACGGTCAATCATAAAGTTCCTGGGTCGGGGGGACCTGCCTCCCCCCTCCCAAATACTCCCTTTGCCAAAAAAAAAAATTCTTAATCGTGGTCTAGGGAAGATGACACTCATGGAATTGGAATTGAGAGGCTTCGCGTGCTTTTGACACGGTAAAAATATGCGGTTCATGAAGGGTTCTTCTTGGACGACCGAGCCTATTACGGTGAATTCCAGGTTATTATTTGATGGTGAGAGGTTTCTGTTGAGCAGGTTTTCGGGTGATAATAAGAAGCACTTTCGGTACAACATAAAGACAAAATATGTGACACAAACTAATAATAGAACTATGCTCGAAGCGGTGGGGTACACTCACAGAGCTTTAATTTGTGGAGGAAAGCATTCTTCTCCTTGATGGTCAACCAACTGATCTGTTTTGCGTACTTATATAGTCCCTAAACCCTAGTTTCAAGTCTCGATCTCCTTGAATTATTGGGAAAAGCCCTAGCTAACTAATGGCTTCTGTTTTATGCAAATTTTTAATACACAAACTATGACCAAATCCAAATTTTGGTTGTTTTAATGCAACATATACATTTGATAATTGATACTTTCAGTACAAAGCGTGGGCTTGTTTTAATTACATAGTATTTATGCAATTTTTTTGTACGTAAACCACTATAGTGCAGTGTCTTGTTAGGGCATAAATCCTAAATGTGAGTGGAAAATGTGAATTACGTACTTACATTTTTGTTGAACGTTGTAGTATTTTGCATGTATATTTAAGATTGTACTCAATCCCTACATCTTTTATTGAAGGGGAAATGCTCATTTATCCAATTTTAGCTTAAAATTTGCCCACTTGCTCCACTAACAGTTTTTTAACCCCATTTACCCAAAACACTCTAAGAGATTATTTCCCCTTTACCCAATTAATTCTTTTTTTATTCTTTTTATTTATTTTTGGGACTTTTTTGCCCTCTCCTTCTTTCTCACTTAGAAAGAAAAGTCATCCTCCACCTTGCTGTGCTCCGGTGACCAGTGGCCGGCCGCGGACTCCGGCCACCGGTGACCGGAATCCGGAATCCGGTCACCGGACTGTTAATCGGATTCCGGCGTATGAATTTATTGCCCCCTAATAATACCCAGTAACCATATTATTACCCCCAGTAATCATATTATTGCCCCCCCAGTAACCATATTACTGCCCCCCAATACTCATATTATTGCCTCCCAATAATCATATTATTGCCTCAAATAATCATATTATTACCCTCCAGTGAATTGCATAAACTCTCAAAACCAAAATGAATACACTACAGGTACAATTGATCAATTTATATGCATATTATTACCCCCCAATACTCATATTATTGCCTCTCAATAATCTTATTATTGCCTCTCAATAATCTTATTATTGCCCCGCAATAGACATGTATAACTACTCAATAAAACTTTTTTTTTCATTCTTCTACCAAATTTACCAAAAAAAAAAAAAAAACGAAATCAAGCCGGACGCAGAACCCGGACCCTGCGGCGACGACACCGACTGCATATCTCAAACCCCAGAACCCGGACGACATCCCGCACATAATCGAAACCCGAGAACCCGGACGACGCCGTCGGAATCAAAACGAAATCAAGCCGGACGCAGATCCCAACCTTGCGGCGACGACACCGACTGCAGATCCCAAATCCCAGAACCCGGACGACATCCCGCTCATAATCGAAACCCGAGAACTCAGCGGTGACGACGTTGCGGTTGCTGTAAGGGTTAATTGACTTCTCCGGCGGGTCAGTATTGGTCTTGCTTGACTGTGAGTGAAGGAACGGCGAAGAGAGAGAGAGAGAGAGAGAGAGAGAAAGTTTGATAGGAGGTGAGAGAGAGAGAATTTTGTAATTTATTAATTAGTTTGGGGATAAAAATGTCACTTGCATTTAAATTGGGTAGATGGGAGTAAAAAACTCTTAGTGGAGCAAGTGGACAATTTTTTGGTTAAAATTGGGTAAGTGGTCACAGCCCCTTTATTGAAAACCATAACTATCAAATGAAATATTTCATTATTTTGATATCAAATTTTACGTTCCACGCCAAATCAACTTAAGGCTTTTAAATAGATTTGATCCTGCAAGCTCATAAGGCCATCTCCAACCCAAAGGGCTAAAAATAGCCCTGGGGCTAAATTTTAGCCCTAAATTCTGTACTATTCATTGATCTGACATCAACCGTCTCCAAACCGTCAAGGCTAAATTATAGCCCTAAAATATATTTTAACATTTTGGAATGGTTATATATATATGTATGTGTGTGCTTATTTTTTTAAGTCAATTGACTTATAGTAATTGAAATAATTTTTATGATAAAAAATATTTTTTCGGTTGTATTTTTTTTTTAAAGATAATTAAAAATATCTTTAGCTAATTTTGAAATGAAATTTTTCTTTGGAATCATATTTTTAATATTTATTTTATTCATGACATAAGCATTTAAAAGTTACACAACAAAGTAAGAAAATGCAAACACTTGTCAGTGACAACCCTGACAATTATTAAAATCAGAAATTGAAAGCTTTGAAAAAGAATGTTGAAGTCATATCTATAGTGTAAAAGTTTTTTTTTTTTAAATTATATATATATATATATACTATTATTAAGAGAAGAGGGTTTGTTAGCAAAAATCTAAATTTTTGACAGAATTAACCCTAGAAGATTAATAAACTTTGAGAATTAATTAAATCACAAGGATAATTAAGACATTTACAAAATGTATTTTTATTAAAAAAATTTGAAAAAAAATATCCACAACCCACTTTTCTCTCTCTCATTTTCTTTTCTCTACAATAACCAACTTTTTTCTTTTTTATTTTCTGAAAAAAAAATTTAATAACTTGCACATGCAGAGCATGTGTGGAAAAATGCTAGTATATATATAAAAAAACCAACGGCTATAAAAAAAAATATAAAAATCACATTACCAATGGCTATAAAAAAAAATTTAACCAACGGCTAGCTGACGTGCTAGTTGCTGACGTTGTGCTGCTATCATCCTCCACTACCCGAGTGGGCCAGCTTTAATCTGATCCAGTTTTTTGAAGGGCCAAAGGGCTCCTCCAAGGGCTAAAAATGCCCCTTTAACCTCACATTTGACCCTAAAAAATGGCACTTTACCCCTTAGCCTCATGGGTTGGAGAAAGAAAGGGCTATTTTTTGGCCCTTTGGCACTTTAAACACTTGGGTTGGAGAAGGCCTAAGAAGATGCAAGTGTACAGAGCATGATCAAATAAGCATTCACCGCTTATATATTGAAAACCCCAACAAAATTAGTAAATGGAGATCCTACATATATAGCGTGCCACATTGACCTCTTCAACTTCTGACCATTAGAATTTTGGCCAATAACTTGCCTCCTTTAGCACTTTCCTAATTAAATAAATATTAACTGCAATAAGCATCGTGATGCAGGGCCGGCCCTGAGATGTGCCCATTGAGGTAGCCATATGTTAGTCTGGCTGTTTTGCTACTATTTGCGCCTCAACCAAGGATTGAACTTTGGTGCTTGCACTTTAAATTTGTCTAACCATCTTTCTTTTTAAATTTTTAAATTTTTAAATTTTTAAATTTTTAAATTTTTAAATTTTTAAATTTTTTTTTTTTTGCAGTTTTGCTAAACAAGTACCCTAAGTTCATTAAAAAAAAGAAAAGAAAAAAAGTGAATATAACACCAATTTCAACCTTAAATATGTAATATTATCATAAAAAAGAAAACTATTAAGATTACATGACACGCACAAAAAATTGGATGAAGCCCACATTTAAGATATTCACCTCAAGCCTTCATAATTTCAGTGCCCTACCGTGATATGGACTAACATGTTATCTCCCCTCCGAACACAAGGTGCGTTTACTTTTATATACATTTCTTTTTATGTAAGTTGGAGGTCTCTATTCCAAGTTCTTATTGTCACGGAGAGGATATATACCTGTATTTTTTTTTCCTTTTCTTCTCAAAAGGAAAATAGAAAGCTTCTTAGCACCAATTATTTGAAATAGCCTCATATTATGTCCTCAAAGTAAGTATATGCATTTTTTCTTCTTATATCCTTTTGACTCCTAATCCTCTTGAAAATTAGTAGTAACTAATAACACATGTTTTTTTTGCTGTTACTCAACCTATGCTTGAGTTCAATTTAATAAGTATGATGTAATAAGAAACACCTTTTATATGTCTTATATGACAAGAAATGTTTATTGTTATCGTCATGCATTTGTGTGCCCTAATTGGTAGTGAAAAGTATTGAAAACGGGACGTGAAAAATCACTAACTACATAATCTAATAAGCTCCCACGGTTTATACATTGAAACCCCCAACAAAATTAGTAAATGGAGATCCTACATAGCGTGCCCCATTGACCTCTTGAACTTCACTGATGACATTTTTGCCATATTGATATATAAGCCTTATCTCCTTTAGCACTTTAATCACTTTTAACTGCAATTGACACCGTGATGTTGTTCGTCTTCTGATGGACTAACAATCTAACATGTTCCTCGATCTGACCACGATGAGCGTTTACTGCCACCCAAATATCTCCATATATATATATATATATATCTTTTTATGTAAATTGGAGGTCCTTCAGTACTGAAGTCAGTAATCACTTCTCATGTATTAGCTTTTGAGCCTTTGAGCCAATACTTTCGGATCCTATTAGCAGAGTATTCAACTATTCATAGACTAGTCCAAATAAGCCATCGTGGCTAACCGCAATCCCCCGGATCCTCTCCTAAGCACATTGCTTTCCTAACCTACCTAAGCTTTCACTGAGATTAAGACACGTGTCAATATTCATATCCAATGGTCTACTTTTCTCCCCCAGCTTAAAAAATTAGTGATTTTACAAGAAAGACCCTTGATTGTTGTTGTCTGTATTCTCGCCGACTCTCTCTCCTCTATTCTTTGATTTCTTTCTCATCTTCTTCCTCCCTCTTTCCAGATCAAACACAACTTCATCATCTTATTCTCCAGTTTATCGAATTGAGACATGCCAAATATCAAATAAATTTTGTAACTTGATAGTATCTCCAATTCCCAAAATGGATTCTGGGAAGTTGCAGATAGATAACGCGAAGTTGCAGATAGGTAAATGCAGATTTATTTACATCATCGATCCAGAAAAAACAAGTAGTAAAACAAACATATAATACCCAACTTATCAATCAAATCAAAACTAGAATGAAAACAAGAAATAGCATCTCAGATTCAAATTCCCCATAGTTTTCTTCACGGGCAATCATAGTGCAAGGATAACGAATTAAAGAAAATCATCATCAATGCTTGCTGAAATCTTTCTATAACTCAGAAAACCAAACAATCAAAAATTCAACTAGCAAGTAGTAGAGGGAAAACTCTTAAACAGATCGAAGAGAATCATATATGTATAATTTGGGGTTGGATGCTCCATTGATGGGTTCTTCTTCTTCCCTGATTAATTTCATTCATTGATACTTGAATTGTCTCCCTTCAAGCACTACGGGATCAACCATACCTATCAATCTAGTATTTTCATGTTCAGAAAATCTAATTTAACTAAACCCACTTGATTAGCAGTTGCTGTTATGTATTGGTGCTGAGTGAGAGTAAAAGAGGGAGAGCAGAGAGGGGAGAGAGAGAGATCTGCACTTCGGCGTGAAACTGTGAAAGGAAAGAGATTAGGAGAAGAATAAGATTTGACTGATAGAGAACAGAAAAACACAAGCTAGCTTTGTTGTTTGTTGTAGACCATTGGATATGAATATTGACACGTGTCTTAATCTCAGTGAAAGCTTAAGTAGCTTAGGACAGCAATGAGCTTAGGAGAGGATCCGGATCCATGTCGGAAACGTAAAACTAAACATTTTAAAATCCTATCGAGCAACATCCCAAATCACAAGAATCATTATAACTTTTACCTCTTCTTTTTTAGTTTCAATGGAACGGTTGGTCGGAGAACTTCAACTCTCTTTAAGAGTCAGACTAGACAGTTAAACACGAAGTATACACGTCTGTTGTAAATTCACCTTGGTTGATATACAACATTGACCAAGCCAACAGAAGTATCATCAGTAGGCATTAGTGCATGACACAAGCTTAAGATTTTACAATCACAGTTATTCTCAGCAAATCAGCGTAAAATCCATGTTCAACATTGGCAGTTTGCTGAACTGGATGACAAACACTTACAACTGCCAAATGGTGCGAATTAGGTGCGCTGCAAGACTGAAGAAATTATATGGATAGTTCACATTGTTTTCAAATTGTCTAAAAATTCTTGAAGATCTTCCAACTTTGCACCAGAGAGACCTGCAAAACAGAGTATATTGTAACACAAACATGGAAATGCAATGTTTCCTGTTAAATTCCACTTGCAAAACCACTGACTATCATGAACATTTTATAGCTGTTACCATTGCTATCATTCATCACAGATGAATCTTTGTATCGGTTGTAGATCTTATCTATCTTATTCTGTTTCGCTTCTTCAGCCTTTCTGGTCTTCAGCTTTGCTGTTTTCATCCTAAGTTGTGATGATGTTTTAACCATCTCTGCACAACACAATAATTTACAATGAGTTTTGATATAAAATATATCAACAGATACTGCCACCCAACAACAAAAGACAGATACACGCAAAACAACTTCAATATGGTAATTGTAAGGATTTTCCTATTCATTAGTCTTCAATCATGAAACCAGATAGAGTAAAATTGCACATAACAAAATATAAGCTTGTCTGTTCAACAAATATAATTGTAGAGGGCCAAAAGAAAGGAGAAGTAAATTATATCTCATGGGAGCCAAACAATAATTGAGGACAAGAAGTCCTCAACCAAGCCTAAGAACACTCAACAGTAACAAGAAAAAAAAAACACTTCAAGATAACAACATTAGTCAAGTAATAGCAGTTTTCCAATCTTTATGATAGGGCTGATAAGAAGTAATGTCTAAACTCTAGAGCGACTGATGCCCACAGAGCAGACCAAAAAGTAATTCGATCCCAAAACATAACTACAAAAAGGAGCACTATTTAAAACTGATATAAAGTAAGTTCCAAAATGAGAGGGAAGGAAGGATATGGGATAAGAATTGACTAAATATGAGGAAAAAACAGTTATTGAACTTATGGTGTATTCGTAAACACACATGCAAATCATTTCTGACTCACTAGTATATATCACAAATTATAAAAACCTTCATACATCTAAACCCATGCTTCCTAAATTAATATTATTCATTAGCAGCACTACAAATGGATGCTATAGCACTTAAAAATTGAATATAATTCGAAATTGTGTCTAGTTAATTACCCTGGAACATCTCGTGAAAAGAGTTTCGGTCATATAACTGCAATGTCTCATTGACAAGCGCAGATAAACGGTTACTAGAAGCAGACTGTTGTTCCAATAATTGGAGCTCTCGGTTCAGTGCAGCAGATTCCTCACCAACCTGTAATCACACTTCCATTAGAAGAAAAGTACAATTTCATGCAAACAAGAGATCCTTGCATCTTATAGGATTGTAATTACCTTGGTGAGTTTGTTCCTCAACGAATCCAACTGGGCATCCACTTCTGGATCACAGATTGCATTTTGACATACAGAACTATCAACAGGTGTTTCTCCCTATAAAATCACTTGCTTAGATTATTAAGTTATGAATAGAGAACATATTACTTCCTAAATCAAGTAAAATACTTCTTTCACATTTTACTTCTTTGTACTTTACACTACCCAGACTCCAGAACTGAATTGAAAGCGGAACAGGAAACATCAATTAACTGAAAAGGACCTACACTTTTGGGCAGCACAAACCCCTCAGGAACTTCAAAACAGTGGTCAAGACAGTAACGCTCCCACATAACCAGCCGCTTATCAACATTTGATTGAACCATTTTGTGAATGAGATTAACGCCCTGCAGATAAGTCCCGATAAGGACTCAAAAAAAGTCACATTGCATCTTCCTACTATATCACAATCCTCAAGCCAATCATCCATAAGAATCTAATATTACGAAATACGAACGCTAACTATTTCTTTTTCGCTAAGATCGAAAAGAAATGTGTTCCCAGACACACATATATACTCGAAATCACAAAAGCAATACAGAAATTCATGGAGTCTGTATAAACTGAAACAAAGCAAAATTGGGGGAAATCAATAGAAAAAGAAAATTAAGCAAAGATAGTACCTTGGATAGATCTTGAGCTCTGTCAGTGCCTTCGACTTTCAAACAGGTCGATGCTTCCCTGAAAATAAAATCGTCACAGAAATTAACAATTTTGGGTTTGAAAAGTAAGATTTTCAAAATTACAAATCTCACACATGGAAAAACCAAGTCTTTCATACAAGTACAGATCCAAAAGAGAGAAAGAGAGTTACTGGTGGAAGTAATCGAACGCATCGTCGACCAAATCGTCGACGGTGTTGATGACCTCGTTGATGAACAGCTGCGGATTCAGGTTCACCGAATCAAACGCCGCCTCGCTTTCGCTCCCTTCCATTCCTCTCCCCCACTCAAAACCCTATCCCTCGCACACCACCAGAGCCGCTCGAATTTCAGATTAGGGTTTAGGGATTTTCCCGCGCAAAAACCGAGTCTGGGAAAGAGAAGGTCTTTGAATTTTGATTCTGGAAAATGAAAATAAAAGTGGTAGTACCACACAGTAAGGGGACACGTGGTGAGATTCCGTTGTCTGCCACGTGTATGAGGATCAGACGGACGGCTATAATATAGGTACTTGAAAACCAGGCACTAAAATTTTTTTTTCAAAACGTGGTAGACAAAACGCATGAAATTGAAAATGTTAACGAGAGATACTATTTATCTATAAATAACAAATACAGAAATCCAATTGAAACATAAAGAATTCTTAATACATCACTAACCAACGTAAAAACATGCGCCAACGGTTTTGATGCTTACCCAACGAACACAGTTTCTTTGAAATTTTGATGTTGGGAAGTGAAAATAAAAGTAGTAATACAGACGCGTGGACATTTCATTGTCTGCCAGGTGTATGAGGATCGGACGGCGATGAGTAGAGGTACTGGAAAACCAGGCTCTGGAATTTTTTTTTAATTTTTTTTTTTTTATCAGTGAGAAAAAACAGTGGGTTTCTGAGAATGTTACAAAAAGCTAGCGATAAGTTTCGGGTGTTTTTAGAGAAGAGAGTGCATTTTGGTGTGTCTCGGAGCCAAACAAGCATGGCGAGGCAGAGCTCCAAAGTCGAGGCTATCTATGAACTCTGCAAAAAGACCTTTTCGCCCTCCGGGTCTCCTCCCCCTTCTGCTGAAGCTGTCAGCAAGCTTTCTTCTCTTTTGGGTATTTCTCTGTTCGTTTTAGCTGGTTTGTTTATGATCAAGTTGTTTGTTAAAGTGTGTGAATTTTTGGGTTGGACTTGGACGTTTGTTTGAGCTAAGTTTGGTATGTGGGTTTTGCAAATTGTGATGAAACTTGAATTGGGTTTGCTTGTCTTGGGTGCTGTTTTTAATAAAGAATTGGATGGTCTAGTTTTTGTAACTTACTGCTTTTGTAGTCTGGTTTTGGGTTCAGGAATGTGAGCTCTTAAGTCTTAATGGAATATCCTGCATTGACAATTAATTTGATAGTGAAGTGGTTTAGTAGGAAATATGTGAACTTGAAGTTACAGCAATTAAGGTTTATCCCAAGCATGCTTAAATCACATTTCTTTTCTTTCTGCTGTTTCTGGCGACTGGATTGATATCTTTATTGATGATACCATAGTAATGCAAACCGATGATAATTCTAATACAGATCGATGTGGTATGTGGGAACAGCTTGATTGAGTAATGTCGTCTGAGATTGCCTAAGTGTACAAAGATGTCTTTGCTTTTTGTCTTATTGTATGTCTGTTCAGAAATTAACTTAATAGAGGTTTATCTTTTCTTAATGATAATTCCTGTTTAAAGTTTACTCAATCCAAAAGGTAAGATCTTAAGAGTTTGAGTCAGAATGGTATGAAAGTTTCTGTTTCTTATAGTGACATTAGCATGACTTTACGTTTCTGATCTTGGTTGGAATCTACAGACGCAATCCATCCTGCTGATGTTGGACTTAAAGAGGAAAATCCAGATGATGATCGAGGGCTTGGTTTTTTCAGAGACAATCTAAATAGAGTTTCTCGATGGACTCAACCAATAACATACTTAAATTTATATGAAGGTGATAGTTTTACGGTAAGCATTTAGCAGAAGGGACAGATATTTTTACTTCAATACCATCACTTTACTGCCAAATAGAAATGCTAACTTTTTCTTTTTCTTCTTCCCAACTTGTTCTTATGGATTTTATATTGTGAAACTTTGAAGCAATCGTTGGTAACAGTGTTCTTACTGCCTTGACTGTGTATATGTGAATGTGAAATAAATCGAGTTTCTCTTAATGAATTTACTGCCCGAGTTTCTGAAAGAAAGGCGTTTGTTCGTGATATTATGTAGATTATATTTTGTGGACTTCTCCATGATATGATTGTTGGAATCATCATTCATCTGAGTTGCCACTTAACAATTTATTAAGATTCTTGTTGTGTTAAAAGCTCTCTTATATTATTACTGAATGATTAGGTAAATGGTTTTATGCAGATGTGTATATTCTGTTTTCCTACTTCCTCAGTCATTCCACTTCATGATCACCCTGGCATGACTGTTTTTAGCAAAGTTCTGTATGGTTCTTTGCATGTGAGAGCTTACGATTGGGTGGAGCCTTCCCAGGAAAGCAAGGGATCAAATTACTTTCCAGGTCTGCTTTCTCATTGAAATTCAGCTTTTGCATGGTTTACGCTTCTTAACAAATAACTATTTTCATATTGCTCTTAGTTCCTAAACACAATGTTCTCATGATCTGAGGTCAAATTATGTGGTAACTGATGGTGTGATCTCCAATGCAGTAAGATTGGCAAAGCTGGCAGCTGACAAAGTTGTAACGGCACCATGTGGAACATCAGTTTTGTACCCAAAGAGAGGGGGGAATCTGCATTCTTTCACTGCAGTCACCCCGTGCGCTGTTCTTGACATTCTCACTCCACCTTACAGAGAAGATTTGGGCAGAAAATGCACATACTATCGTGACTACCCATATACTGCCTTCCGTAAGGAACTTTCATTTCTTGTTATAGTTTTCTTTGCTTTGTGAATTTATTCGGATGGCAAGAAAAAGAGATAATAATAAGAGTGGTTTTGCTTGACCCATAAATTGCAGCTACAGAAATTAAGGTAGAGGAGGAAAAAGAAGAGGAATATGCATGGCTTGGTGAGACTGAACCTAATATCTACATGCGAGAGGGAAACTACACTGGACCGATTATTCAGATCTAATCTCCATCAATTGCCAGTGACAATCATTCAATGAGCCCTTGCTCATGGTATATGGTTAAGCATTGGATCCTATGAAGCATTTTATTTTGGTCGACTGCAGAAGAGCCTAAACAGAGGTAACAAAGGTGCTGCAACCATGCAGAAAAGCTCTTTTATGAAGGCTTTCGTGATAAACTTTCTTGCAAAGTTCGATAGATAGTCGAGTAGCTACAAATTAATATGATTGTACCCTCCAATTTCGATTTGCCGGTGGTATTACGATCTCCTTTCGCCTTTCTGGCATTGCCTATGTGCAGGAATCTTATGCTTGCAATGACATGTCCTATCTTCCATGTAGCCACTATTAAGTTAGAAGTTATAGTGGAGAAACACAGAACAACTAATTGATGTGCTTTTGATGGTCTTTCTGTGATAAAATGATATCCGGCAGAGCTCATGCACACCCAAAAAGCACAATAATATAGTCTGAAAAGGAAGGTGGAGGTGAAATGTATACATGGTACATTACATTCCGATACAACATAACAACTACAAAGTTGGAACTGATGAGAAGATCAGCAGTCGACAATTCCATACAAAAACACTTGAAGATGATCGAAAGCATAACTTCTTTATTGACTGACAAACGTTTCCAATGAAGATGAAGACTTGTTCCGTCTTATTCCGGGCATTTCGGCAAATGGAATTATCCAATAACATCTCACTTCATAAGCACTATCAAAAATTTCTGTAGATGTTCCCAGAAACCCAAGTTGGACTTGAAGCTCAGAAAACGTGATGAATGATTGATTGACGTATTCCTTAAACATGTAGAAGTACTTCCCTTAAGGAGCTCTGAAAGCTTCACCAGCATAACGGACATTACCAAGTTCCTCTTCAATGCGCAGAAGCTGAAATCAAATGGGAACAGATATAAATAGATTAAAGGCTGCCTAATGATACTATTTCATCCTCTTTACTTTTACAATTGTAAGTATTAATTCATTATCCGCATGTGGGAAAGCAAGACATAAGTGCACAGTAGGGAATAAAATGTTCCGGTACTTTTGCTTACCTGATTATACTTGGCCAAACGCTCACTTCGGCAGGGAGCTCCTGTCTTAATCTATATAAACAAAAAGCTAGTATTAAGTTCATAGTTCCAACAAAAAAAAATGATAGAAAACAGATGTAGAAATCAGCTTATAAACCTGTCCACTGGCCAAGCCAACAGAAAGATCAGCAATGAAGTTATCCTCAGTTTCCCCACTCCGGTGACTAACCATCACACCCCAACCTGCAGCTTTTGAGTCAAGTGCTGCCTGAATAGATTCAGTGATAGTGCCGATCTGGTTAACCTGCAAGTCAAAGAAAGAAAATGAGCTCAATCAACACACATAATCGTATCTTTACTTTATTTTCCTACCAAATTCCATTATTAGCTATAAGCCTATAATATGTACAATACAAGCACGCATTACCTTACAACTACAGTTATTTCAGATCTACCGGAATGTGATAAAGAATAAATGATTTTTATGTGTTTAGCATCTAAGTCTCCGGAATGCCCTAACAAATGGATAAAAATAGGCAAAACTTGAATGCTAATGAAATGTAAATCTCAACTCCGTTATATAAGATAAAATGAATTAAAAGAAAGAGCGAAAAAAAGAAAAGAAAAGATGAATGCAATAAAAGATGCTTGCCTTTAAAAGTAAAGCATTGCACGCCTTCTTCCCAATGGCTTCAGAAATTTTCTTTGGATTTGTAACCAATAAGTCATCTCCTACAATTTGGATATCAACTGAAGATTGAAGTGAAGCCCACGAGCTCCAATCATCTTGGTCAAAGGGATCTTCAATGGACACAATAGGGAAATCTCTGATAAACTCCTTGTACAGGTCGCCAAGGCTCTGAGGGGAGCGCACATGTGCCCCGTCATTTGGTTGTTTCTTAAAGTTAAGATCATAATTCCCCTCCTTAGTGAGAAATTCCGAAGCAGCAACATCCATTCCGATTTTGATCTGCATGATTGTTTTGATTTCACGTCACACATTTGTTCAAACGAATTCGCAAGAGAACAATAATGCCAGGGTATACTGTGGTCCTACCTTGCCTGTATAACCAGCCTTTTCAATAGCATCAATGAGCAAAACCAGTCCTTCCCTGTTATCCTGTACGTTGGGAGCAAATCCCCCTTCATCTCCAACATTGCAAGCATCTTGTCCATACTTTTTCTTGATAATTCCCTTTAGCATGTGATAAACTGTTCAAGCAATGGAGAACAGTTATGGATTACCAATGATCCAAAAACTCCAGAAACATACTAAAGTATGACGATAGTTTGATAAAATTCAATTTTTTCTGGTCTATGTGATCTTAGATTCTCATGTCACTAAACTGTATATTGGAAAATGTAGAATATCAAATTCAACCAACGACTTTGAATTCTGAAAATGATTCACAATCTCAATCCTTATTTTGAAGTAAAGTAATGAATTTAAGATAAATACACCGCATAAAAGAAACATCACTTTTATAAAACCACAGTTAAATTACTAACCTTCACTACCCATCCTGAGTGCCTCGGCAAATGAGGAGGCACCTACGGGCAATATCATAAATTCTTGCATGGCGAGATTATTTCCAGCATGGCTTCCTCCATTTATGACATTAAAAGCCGGAACGGGCATAACAAGCTCTTTCGTTCCAGACACTTCCTGGATGTGCTTGTATAGGGGAATTCCCTTTGCCCCTGCCCCTGCTCTGCACACACTAAGAGACACTCCCAATATGGCATTGGCCCCCAGTTTAGACTTGTTTGGTGTTCCGTCAATTTCCAACATGACTGCATCGACATCATTTTGATTTCTAGATATCAACAAGGCAAAACGTCAGAACTTCATCATAACCAGCATACACACAATAACCAAACAGCATACAATTCACATAAGCAAAATAGACATCAAGGCTAACAAAAACTTTGCCATGAGGTAAACAAGGACAGTGTAACTTGCCAAAGTGTAAAGCAACCACTAGAACCAGCAACAGTAAAAATAACCGATGCCATGTAAAACTATCTCTAAATGCTTTCAAATGCCTAATAATCACACCTAGAGTCTTGTAACTAAACTAACTATCAAATACACTTTTTTTTTTTTTTTACATGTTTAAACTAGTAAAACAATTCTAATACAAATTCATGACAATTCTTTCATTTCATACTGATTAATGAAGATTAGTTACCAAGGTTACAATAATTATAAGAGAAGCAAAACTAAACAGTAAAAACGCAGCAAAATTAACCTGACATCGACGCCAATGAGCTTAGGACCCAAAATGTCATTGATATTCTTGACAGCATTGAGCACACCCTTGCCTCCATAAACGGCCTTATCCCCGTCCCTCAGCTCCAACGCCTCGTAGATTCCGGTAGATGCTCCGCTCGGAACCGCCGATCGGTACAGATCGTCGGTGATCAGATCAACCTCGACGGTGGGATTGCCCCTGCTGTCAATAATCTGCCTCGCCTTGACCGACTTCACCTTGTACTCCTTGGACGCTTTGGTCGCCGCGGACGGCGCGACGGCGACGGAGCATTGGGCGGAGAAACGGCGTCGTTGCGGGAGCGGGATCGAGGCGGAGGGCTTGGGCTGGGGCTTGGAGGAAATGAAGGGGTTCTGGAGGAGGGTGGTGGAGGGCTGGGTGGCCAAGGCCATTTTTTTTTTTTCTTTTTTTTTTTGAAAGGGAGGAGAGGAGGGGGTTTGGAGGGAGAAAGATAGGTGGGATTTGATTATAAAGGAGGGAGGTGGGAGAAAGTGTGGGAAAGTCCGCCGACGAGCGATGAAAATAAAGAGGGAGTTGGTTGGTGCTTGGTAGTCTCGGCGAGGTAGCTGTGACTGCTCTGTGTCTAGGTGTGCATGCACTCTTATAAATTATTAATATACTCTTCTTGTGGGGTCCTATAACTGCTTCAGGTGGATGGAGGGATGGGGCCCTATTTAAGTGGGCCTATTGGGCTATTTTTCAGTTGCGCTCGGATGGATGGCCCCGTTTGGAAGAATGTGGATGTTTGATGGATTAGTCTATAGTCATGACTCCTAAAGGGTTGGATATCTAACACTAACCTCCTTTACAGCCCAAAGTTCTATCCAATTGCATAGCAGAGACGATAACCATATTGACTAGATGTTTAGACAATAACGGTGTCGTTCAGGTAGTCGGTTGATGTTTTTGTCAATTATGCTCAGCTATTGTTGGATTTAGATTGAATTTTGAAAAATAATAGGGCAATTGGAATGCTTGTTATTTTTCATCCTTAAATTTAAATTCAACAACAATTACGCACATTAATTAAGTACGGATTGTGATTCGATTAAGTTAGGATTTGACCGATCATTATTATGCCTTGATGCCTATGTTGACTACTGTCCTGTGGTTTGAGTCATATATATAAAACGTACGTGTGTGGCTTGGTTACAACATAGACAACATTGTGGATTAACAACATTGCTAGCTAGCTAGATGATAAGCAAGACTGTTATAAAAGCACTAGCTTACATTGCCATTAATAGTATGGTCATTTTCCTACTCCCAAGTGCAAATCCCTCTAGTTTCTCATCCTCACTTTGACAGTTTGACCACATAATATACGCATTAAACTGTTTACTTATCCACTTTGATACTATGATAGACTCATAGTATGAATCTCACACCCTTCCTTCACTTTGAACATCTTCAATTTCCTCTCCCAGCTCTCAACTCCCATTTTATGGTGAACGGTGAACCTCGTCACTTCTAATCTATAATCGCTTCTTTAACGAAACCAACCCATTCCCACATTACCTCTACACATGTTCATACCTAAACCCAACTTCTACGGCACAATGCTCGACAGATATATATAGTTTAGAACATTCAACCCATTGAAACACCAAAACAAAAAGAAAAACAAGTATTCCCGGCCAGCTAAAG
The DNA here is from genome assembly GCF_958449725.1 of Rosa rugosa. NCBI lineage: Eukaryota > Viridiplantae > Streptophyta > Magnoliopsida > Rosales > Rosaceae > Rosa > Rosa rugosa. Next base: position 53,875,508 of record NC_084823.1, on the reverse strand, counting down.
CCTAAAGCAGTAAAGCTAAACAAACACAAATGAAAATCCACAACCAATTAAGTGACGCATCAAAGGTAAACGCACCTACTAAAGGAACATTACTGGCCAGTATCCAAAACCAATTACACATAAATCCTCTTTTGTCACCTTTCCATATATAACCATCCATTAAAACCAAGGTAGTAAAATCCATGGTAAAATTATACTGGGATAAATTCCACGTTAGGTTCACGTCAACTAAACCCAACCGTCGCCTCTGAACATAAGGCGTCCACTACGTGCATGGACGACTCAGTTACCCACGTCCTTTTTCAAATCGCCCTCCAAGGCCATTTCAGTACTTTCACCCCTCTCACACAACGGGCAATGATGACATGTCAACCTCTCCACCCGCCACCTGTCGTCAAACGCCCAATCCATCTCATACTAGAATCCCAAACTTTGTAAATAAGTTCAAAACCAAGTCCCATTGTCCAAAGGATTCAAAAACCCAATGCAACCGTTTTACGTAGGCATTCAACTCCTTCTATAAAACAGTTTCTCAGTCCAGATAAGAACGTACAGAACCCACCGTCTCCTCTCTCTAATCTTTCATCTCTTCACCAACAACAAGAACATAATCCCAGGGTTTCGTTTCCCAATCCCCACAATTCCTTAATCCCAAGACAAGACAGACAAGACAACCTCCGACCTAGTCGTGGTTTTTTCACAATGTTACGCATAAGCAACACCGTGATCGGGATCCTCAATGCGATGTTCCTCCTCCTGGGACTCGCCTCCATCGGCGCGTCCATCTACTTCCACCTCCACGGCGGCACAGTCTGCCAGAAGGTCCTCCAGAACCCTCTCCTCTTCGCCGGACTCTTCTTCGTTGTCGTGTCCCTCCTCGGCCTCGCCGGATCGTGCTGCCGACTCAACTCTCTCCTCTACACCTACCTCGTCTTAATCTTTCTCCTCATCCTCGGACTCATCGCGTTCACCGTGTTCGCGCTTTTCGTGACCAACAAGGGGATCGGACAGGCCGTGTCGGGACGAGGGTACAAGGAGTACAAGGTTGGAGACTTCTCGCATTGGCTCCAGCATTACGTTGTTAATGGGAAGAACTGGGAGCCGATCAAGAGTTGTCTCATTGATGCTCAGGTTTGCCAGAGTCTCGGCGGCGATGCTCATCAGACCCAGTCCGATTTTTACAAGAAGAACTTGTCTCCGATTCAGGTATGTGGGTTTTTTACATTTTTAATTTACTAATATATTTATTTCTTGGTTGGTATATTTTTTTTGGACGAAATTTCTTTTTTGTATATAAGATAACAAATGTATATGTATCTGATCCATAGGGAGGTTTTGAATTGAGATTTGTTAATTGAGTTAGAACTTCATTAAAAAAATTAAAATGGTAATCAGTATTTTTGGACTACTGCCTTGTTAAAGTTTGAACCGAGTGGATTTGCCTGTATCTCTGTATTCATCGTACGAGATTTGGTTCTTCTATGTTCAAATACCTGATTTTCTATGTTTCATACGAATCTAACAAGAATGTTTTATATAGATAAACCTCTTTTCATTTATGGAGATACATTAATTGAAATCAAGAATAAGAATTTTTATAATTAATGATGAATTGGAGTTTCATTTATAAAAGTAATTTGACTTGCATGTTAATGTGGTTTGAGATTTAATATTTTTCATTTCAAATAATCAAGTTCAAAAGGATCCAAATGTTGCTGAAGAAATTTTTACATGGAATACACTTATCAGGATTATAATCATCCTCATGAATTCCTTTTACTAGTACTTGTATATGCATATATGCCATTTTTATACATTCTGATGGGACTGTGTACTAATCATATGCTTTTCTGTGTGTGTTTGATATGGAACAGTCCGGTTGCTGCAAGCCACCATCCTACTGCGGATATGAATTCAAGAATGCAACATATTGGGTTGTTCCAAAGTCGGGACCTAAAGAGCCGGACAGTGATTGCATGACTTGGAGCAACAAGCAGAACAAGTTGTGTTATGACTGCAAGTCATGCAAAGGAGGAATGCTGGCGAACATTCGCAAAGAGTGGAGGTCTCTGGCCATACTCAACTGCTGTATTCTCGTTCTCCTTACCCTCGTCTACTGCGTTGGCTGCTGTGCGACCAAGAACAATCGCTTCAGTACTTACAATTACAACAAGTACAGAGGAGGCGCTTGATTAACTCCAGTATTGTTTTTAGTTAGTTATTAAGCTAATGTAAGTGAGATTTATTCTTCATGGTGTAGGTGTGTTGTTTTTACATTCAACTTAATTACTTTAGCTATTCGAAATACTTGAAAAAGGAATTATTGATTAGAACTCTTTTCAATTTATAATGTCTGTTTGAGCTCATCAAAACCAGTTTTTGATGCACAAAAGAGTATCTGGATGAAGAAGGCTTGAAATGAAAGAGAAACCAATAACCTCAAACTGTTTCCTTTAAAAAGTTCATTTGCAAACTCTCTGTAAATAGTTCGTAAGAAAAGTCTGGACTTTCATTATTGGTGACCAAAAGTGTGAACCTACACAAATGAAACCTACCTCTTAGACTTATCGTACATGAACATCAAGTATAGATAGTATCCCGAATGTGCATAAGCAAAGAAACACCCAATCAAAAAAGAATGATTCTAACGTGCGAGCTATTTGATGAAGCCGATTGTTACAAAGATACACAATTGGGATGTTAAACTCCCAAGTTTTCGAAAACCCAAAATATAAACCTCAATGTAAGTAGAATATGGAGCTTGGCTCACTTTGCAAACTTCCAAATAACATAAATTCTAATGATGAGTTCTGACAAAATAGTTTTACTTGAGAAAAGTGCAAGCAAGGAACAGGAACACATAAACTACTAGTGATGTTAGAAGTTCGAGAGTCCACGTCGGGTTCAATAGCATTGACGGAATATTTGGGACCAAAATCGAACCGCACACCCAACCAGTAACAAGTGCTCCAAGTCTGCAATTAAACCCATGGGAAAATAAGAGATGAGAAGAGGGGGAAAAGCAGAGAACTACAGCCACAGTTACTATTCGCAGAAATCTTACCCATAAATGGAAGCTCTAGCCAAGCTCTTTGTCTTCTCGTTGAGGAAATATATGCAAGCTGCCAAGGACACTGCCACCTGTAGTAACAGATACTTCATTTAGTATAGAGAGCAAGGGGCACCAACATTCCAAACATAGATGATATTTGAAGCTGAATTTATCAGCAATGAAGGAAGTGCAAGTATCTAGTATGGTGGAAAAGCACTTGAAGGATGAAGCTGATCTAGAATTCACTTATTATTTAGTAGGACAGTTGAGTCTTGTGCAAAAGGTAGGCAGGGTATGCTAAGTGCATAGAGGTCTAGGTCTATCTCAAAGTCTAATACTGCCTGTCTTAAATTTCATTAATATAACTGAAGATTCACTTTGATAATAGAACTGATAAGATGCATGAAGATGAAATGGAAGGGCATCATTGATCAATGTGTAAAAGTTAGAACGGACCTGAAAAGCAGGTCCACCTTCCGCTGAGTTCATAATACTCCAGCCACCCATGAATGCAAAGAGGAACAATCTTCTAAAAATAACTTCAGTCGCTGGAAGTTCCACGAAATTGAGCAAATTCTTAACCCAAGGTGGAGACTCTTCTACTTTCTTCTTTAACCTGCTCTTCAAGTTGATTTTTGTTTTCTTCCTCTGCTGGAAGCTTGTCATCAATATTTTCTCAAAAGCAGCTTCAATTGACTCTTCACTTCTCTCATGTCCAGCATACTGTTGCAAGAGAAAGTTGCGCGATCCCCATATCTCCTCCTCAGAAGCATCTTGGTTCACACCAAGACGCTTATAGGGATCCCAAACACTGACCCGGGGAAACTTCGGAGCATTACCTACAGAATGTGGAGAAGAAATGAACAACAGCAGAAATCACCAAACCATATTACATCTTCAGAAGGAGCTTCAAAGCTTGACATATAAACTACCTAATACTACCTATTCAGTCCTAAAAAGATATCACACCTATTCTCAACCAATAATTGAATCAATGCAATTAAAAAAGAGTAGAGGTAACACTACTACAGTACAACTTCGTTCAGCAGGGAGAAATTTTCATCAACTAATTCACAATTAGCAGCGACAGCCGGAAACAAAAGAATTAGGAATTGTAAAAAAATACATATATCTATACACAAGAAAACCGAAGCCCCCCAATTTCCCTCAAATTCTTCACTCTCTGAATGAACACAGGAGGAGCTAATTTTCAGAAGGAGCATATATATATATGGGTGTCAGCATCGACACTCTTCAGAAGGAGCTTTGAAGCCTGACATATAAACTACCTATACCTATCCAATCCTAAAAATATGTCCACTTATTCTCAACCATTAATCGAATCAACACCATTAAAAAGAGCAGAGTAATCAATACATTCACAATCAGCAGCGAAAGCCCGCAACATAAGAATTAGGATTTGTAAATTGTAAGCAGAAACATATACTGAAGCCTACAATTTCCCTGAAATTCTTCACTCTCTGAACACACAGGACGAGCTAATATTCATTTGGAGAACACAACCCAATCCGTTTGCATAATCTACATATCTAATTGTATAATCAAAGCAATGAGCATCCATCTAAAAAGGTCGCAAGGAATACCTCCATAGGATAGAGCTGCACATCTAGGGCTTCGCAGAAAGAAGCAACAGTTTTGCCGCTTGGTATTTTCACGAAAAGTACTAGCAACAACAAAAGAAATCGAAATCAATTTACATAATCACAGAGAGAGAGAGAGAGAGAGAGAGAGAGAGTACATTTTTTTGCCGATGAAAGAGGTGGTGAAATTGGGGGCAGCTACGGAGAGAGAGGCCATGGTTTTGTGAGAGAAGTGAGTGAGTGAGGACGCAGCAAAACCCTAACTGGAAAGATTGGGGGAAGCCAACGGAGCTGGGTAAAGAGTTAGCTAAGCTAACTATCTCCGCTGCCTCGTGTTTTTCAACTACGAACCGACTTATACTATCTTATGCTACGAACGCGCACAGCATATCGTTGTTTGTTTACTGGGCTTTTTGTGTTTTACTTTATGTTTTGGTGTAATTGGGCCATAGGCCCAATATTTTTTTCATTTTATTTATTTTTCCTTCTAGTACTTTTCTTGCTTAATATTAGAGTCTGTTTCTGAAATGCCTTGAAAGATTCATATTCATCATTCTTTCAAGAGTAGAAATGCTGATGAATTGTAACAATTGCACAGCGTTTTCCAAGAAAAGCTTTATGATGTATTGTAAGTTTGTAACGAAGCTGTACAAAAAGTTTATTATTGGACAATAACAAATGGTTGAACATTTTATACATCAAGTGGAGTGCTTGGCATTGCCTTGTATTCAAGAGTAACTCTTCTTTCATAGCTTAGCACCTTGGTCGAGTTGAGCAAACTGCTGCCGCAGAATCCTTCTCATGACCTTATTTGTTGCTGTTCTTGGAAGAGAAGGGAGAGGCACAACTCTAGAAACCTGCAGAGACGAGGAAATATTAAGCACGTAATGAACTGTGGATATCTAATGGTAGAGGTTGTTGTTCTAAAATAGAACGGTGAAAAGAGCCGAAATCCGTACCTTAAACAAGGGATTTAGTTTCTTCTGCACAGCTGAATTGAAGGATGCTCTTAATTGATTCAATTCTGCAGGTGGATTATCTGAATTCTTAGATACAACAGCAATTACAAGCTGCTCCGGTCCGCCTCCAGCAGGCGGCACCCCAATGGCAGCTGTCTCGAGGATGTTGGTGTCAATTGCATTACAGATTCTTTCAATCTCAACAGAACTAACCTGCCCAAACAAAATAAAAGTATCAGAGAACCAACTAGAATCATAATCAATGAGTTCATATCAGGTGATATTGTGTCTACTAGCAAGTATTGGGAGTTTAGATTGCTTAGAATGAAGCAACAGTGAGAAGGCTTAGTCGATTGGGATAAAGTAAAAAATGCACTCTCTATAGTCTATATGATATCTATATATAGAATACCTTTCATAAACAGAGATTCAGAATGGTGCTATCGGCCTATGACAGTCAGGACTCGGGAGGTTAGATTTCATGTGCATACATACCACTAACATTCATCATACAGTTTCTTCCCAAAAGAAAATTTCCTATACCTTGATGCCTCCAAGATTCATTGTATCATCTGCTCGACCATGAGCATGATAGTAACCCCTGGATGTCCGCTCAAACAAATCCCCATGTCTTCTTAAAACCTGCAAGTGAAAAACAGAAATTGTAAGTGTTTTAGAAGGTCGACTGGTTTGAAAGTGGAGAAGAAAGTTGTTTACCTTCCCATTCCATAATGGCATTCCCTTAAAATAGACCTCATAATGATCAGCATTCAACAGTGTACTCGAAGCTCCAAACATGAGGGGACCAAGCGCCAGTTCACCAACCCCTGGTTCATTTTGTGGCTGCAAGAGAAGATGGAGATTAGAGTAACTAAACATGAGCCATAAAAGTTCCAAAAACAGGAAAAAAAATATCTTTAAAAATTACTCAACAATGGCAACAGCCAATCAAAATTGTTGACAAATGAACCCAATTGGTTCTACACTCAAATGTACTCCGTTGCACATCTACTGAACACTTACAATCTAGTATAAATTGATGAGTAAGAAGAACAAAAAATTTCATTTGAAGGTGAGGTCCATTGGTGCTTACAATAGGACTTCCATCAGTGCCAAGAATAAACAAACTGCAGCCCATAGCTGGAGTGCTAAAAGAAGCCAAAGACTGAGCCTGCAACAATGACCCAGAAACAAAGGCACCGCCAATTTCTGTACCACCACAATACTCTATGATAGGCTTGTAGCCAGCCCTCCCCATCAGCCATAGGTATTCGTCTACATTTGATGCTTCACCGGTGGAGCTAAAGCAACTACCAGATTTCATTGGGAAGGAGAAAAAAAGAGAGTTATGGCTTGATATAAAATATAAAGCAACACCAGTAGCAAAACTCATGATTGACCTAACACATATCACACTAAAGTGCAATCCGTGAAACCAGATGTTCAGACCAATATGATTAATGCCAAGAAAGACAGCTGAAACTTACCGGATGGCTGACCAATCATAGCCTGAAGTAGAATTTGTACTTTTCCATGTCCGAACAATACTAGGGATTACGCCAAGCATTGTTACTTTGGCATCCTAGACAGATAGATAGATAGATACATTTTCAATGGTCAAGAAAACATTCACAACTAAAACTTCCTGAATGCCTAAAATCTACTAAACTTCAATTTGTGTACTAATATACTATGGACATGTGTAACAACTCTGTTAGGAGTCAATTATGCAGTTTCCAAAACATTTTATTTGAGTCTTTGTGGTAAAAGCTGAGTTTACATATCTGCTGGGGAAAACTATGATGCATGCAGGTAGAAAATTATTGAAAGTAGATAGGAAGGTCTGCTTGAACATAAATATTCAAGCATTCACAGGGGCAGATACTCTAGTTGGCACACAGCTAGGGGTAACTTGAGCAATATGAAAAACAACAAAACCTAGTGAGAATTGTAAATGCACATTGTTCTGTGAAGCCAACCATTTTTGTTTTCACCATATATAGTAGAATTACCTGAACAAACTTGGAAAAGCCAAGTCCCAGTGGAGATCCATTGTATAGGGCAATGGAAGCACCATTTAACAAAGAAGCATATACCAACCAAGGGCCCATCATCCACCCAAGATTTGTGGGCCAAGCAATAACATCACCTTTACGAATGTCCATGTGGCACCAGGCATCTGCAGCTGCTTTGAAAGGAGTTGAATGGGTCCATGGAATTGCCTTTGGGTCCCCTACAATAAGATCAAGGCCACAATTAAGACTGTTGCTGGAGTCATGTAACCTCTGGCAAGTTTTGAAGGCAGCAGCAATTTGGTAAGCTAGGAATTGGTCGAAATGGTTTTATATCTTCTACTCTAACCAGATGCAGCAAGGTCATCCAGACAAATTTAAGCTTGGGAAAAAAAATACGGTGGTTGTTTTGAAATTCCATTGAGAGGAAAGCAAAAGGAAATTACACTAGAAACTATCCTAGATGCCATAATTGAGCCTGGTCAAGATAACATCCAAAAGCCTTTCCTCATTTTGTATGATCAAATATGAAATTTAGTAATTCCAGTTTAGCATGCACAACAGAAAAGTTAAGTGAGAAAAGCCAGTCACTAACATTACCAGGTCTAATTTAAAAACTTAATATCAAATACTTGGAAATTTTTGTTAAAGAAATTTACTTTGTCATGTAAAAACGTGGAGTTGCTACTACACTTTTCAAGCTAAGCTTCAATGTTCAAATTACCAGTAGTTCCAGATGAGAAGAGGATATTTGTAAATGCTTCTACTGGTTGTTCCACAGCAGCGAATTCATCTCTGCAGGATTGAGAGAAATACAAACAGATGCTACATTAAAATTAGAGCCTCACTGATTATTAGGTTCTTTCAACGTAATGGGGTTATGAATCAAGTAATTCTAACAACACACACAGGCTCAGCATTCACAAGGTTAAAAAGGATCTGATCTGATATAGCAAAGTCAAAGAAGAAACTAGTCCATACTCCATGACAAGAAGGGGGGCACTAGATTCAGTTTGTATGCCAAGAGTTTTCAAAATGATTCTGAATCACAACTCCATATAAATGAATGAAACATATATCAAGCATAACTTCACTGTATAGTTCCACGAGTATAATCTAAAGGAAAATAAAGTATGCTTAGTAACCTTAGTAAATTACATACCAATAAAAAGTAAAATTAAAAAGTAAATAATAAAAGAATAAAAGAAGAGTAGATACTTGAAATCTTTTACTGTTTCTAGAAAATCATGCCAAGAAATGTCACCATCACGCAATTTCACACTAGAGTTGGAGCCCCTTGTAAGGAGAACAATGGCCATAGGAGATTGAGCATCCACGATTTTACTGCACAATTGACACTACAATGAGACACACAGGAAAACAAAAGCAGAAATAGACTATGCCATCTCATAGCTAGAGTACTTCACCTATACAAGGGTAGACTTTTCTCACCACGAACTATTACATCCTACCATCATAAAAACAAAAAGGAAAAGAAACTGAGAACAAAAAGGTAGAATTTATAAAAGCCAGAATACACACTATATGAAGAAGAAAAAATTTCAGCTTTTCCAACAAAAGGGTATGAACCTGGGTAAATATGGCTTTTGCCTCCGAAATTTTTAGTCTGGTTGATATTTCAGGGGGAGCAAAACTATCAGCGATTGATACAACTACGTAACCTGCCAGAACAATAGCCAGGTAGATAACTACAGAAATGACATTCATTGGCATATCGATTGCGATTGCAGATCCTTTCTCCAGACCTAGTGCTTGGAGAGCATGTGCAACTAACCTACAGATTATAGCATCAAAAGAATCTCTCATTAGAAACACATATAATCACTTGAGTTTATTATAACCATTGGAAATGACTTCAACAGGACAAAGCTTAGAGGATCATGAATAGCATACCAAACCTCTGCACGCAATTCTTTAAGTGTCATCTTATTCAAAGGTAGATCATCCTTTCCTTCGTCACGCCATACTACCATTGTATCATTCAAGCTCCTCTTACAATTTAAACTCAAGCAATTCTTTGCTGGATTCACACATGCTCCAGGAAGCCATTGAACTCCTGGAACTGATAAATGCCCATCTCCAGACAGAGTCTCACGTAAAATACATTGGGGAGGCTTGTAAAACGACACATTCATCTCATCTAGTACAGTTTTCCAATAAACCTGACCATTAAACAGGAAGTAGCTATGTACAATGACCAGAAAACAAATAAATTGAACTATTTGTTGTTCTTCTCCAAACACATAAATCTTGCTGTTTGATAAATCCTACCTCTGGGTTTGACACCGAAAACTCCTGAAAATCGGAAAAGCTAGATATGGGATCCTTATATCGAGAACCCAAAAACTCTTTTCCCCGCCTCTCCAGTAGCTGGCCAGCATTTGTTAAAACCGCAGTCTCCCTTACCACACAACAAGATACCGAACTCAGACGTTTATACAAAATACACACATAACCAACAGGTCTAATTCTTCAAAAACTTCAAAACTTTAACACCTCAACAGTAACCAAGTTGTTAACTCTCCAAATTGTTCATTCTGTTAAGCCGATTACAAGTACTAAACAACATTTTATATATGAATTTGGTGATTGCAGGACAGAATATAACAATCAAATCATACATCAGCCTATAAATTCAAGCAGTAAAAAAAAAAAAAAAAAAAAATCTCTGAACCTGAGGATTCTTCTTACACAAAGAATTCCAAATAACACACAAAACAAAACAAAACAGAAAAAGTAACTATCTTTAATCAGAACAGAGTACAGATTAATAAGCTTAAGCTAATTCTTTTGGCAATTATTAAAATTAAGCTACTTGTTTCATTTCGCGGTCTAATTTCAAAAAAGAGTGAGAGCTTACGGGTCTGGGAGCCAGGCGGGCGGGTCGGGTCCGAAGTCCTTATAGCAACCGTAGTACATCATCTGGTGGAAGGAGAAGGGGAGGTCCGGGCTGAGCACGTGCCCAGTGATACTGCGCCACGTGTCCGGAGTGGCAGCGCCGTGATCGGCGATGATTCTAGCGAGACTTCCATGGAGTCTGTTGGCGAGCTCCGGCTCAATCCCGAGAGCTCCGATGTCGGCGACCGTAACGGTGTCGAGGCTCTTGTACGACATCGCCGGTAATTATGACGGCGAGAGAGTGTGACTGTGTATTATGAGCTGGAAGATAACGGCTTTGGCTGGGTTTATTAGCTGGTACGGTAGGTGGTTCGTCGATTCCTCGTGTGTCGTTTTGTTATGAAATTTCTGCGTTTTGGGTTCATAGGATAGGATTTCTTGTATTACAATTTACAAATATGGGGACACATATGTCGTTATCTTATAAAATGGATAGTTTCTGTCGCTTTGTCAATTTTTACTTTAAATATGCGGAAATTTTTATTTTTCAGTGGGATCTCAATATTGACAAATATTTGTATGAAAAATTTGTTTTTAAAACTATTTCGGATATCGCTTAAGTATAGGTAAAGTTAAATTACAGAAATATTAACAAAATTTTTAATAATTGCTGAGAAATTTAATGCTTGGTATATCACTAACAAATTTGTATTTTTACACTTTCATAACTGTGCTTCTTGAAATTTTGGATGTTTTGAGTATTTGATCCTAGAATTAGACAATTTAAAATATTTTGCTTCATCATTATTGGATTTAATTATTTATTAATTATATATAATTATTTATATGCTTCGTCTTATGGAGTTTTTAGTGAATTTAATCAATTTATGCATTTTTTTTGTTAAATGGCTCGCAGTGTTAACCCTTAAATGAGATATTTTGTCAAACACGACACGATCTATTTATCACTACTAGCAAAACGGGCAACTCACACAGATTTAAATCTGTGTGAAATACTAGCATTTCACACGGATGTCAGTGTGTAAAGGGCTTTACCTACAGTGCAGCTACGGATTGTTTTTCGGTTGCCTTCGGAGGGGGCGCTAATGCTCTACTCACACGGTTTTGGGAGTCCGTGTGAAATTTTTTGTGGGTCCCACTTGTTTTCCTGATATTTTGATATCCTAATCAGTGTGAAATATATGCCTAACTCACACAGATTTCAGTGTGAAATATATTCCTAACTCACACAGATATCAGTGTGTAAGAGTGGTGCTATTCAAAAAAAAAATTGGTGCTAAATTATTACAGAATAATTTTTTTTCAATATACAATTCCATTAATCAGAATCCAAACAGTAACATAATTCACAACCCAATCAATATTGTACCCACAACTAACTAATGTCATTTCCATCAGAAATTAATACTGGAAACAAAAAATCTCAACCATATATTGATCAATTTACTCCAATTATCTGAGACAAGTTCCCTCTATAAACTTGTCTTTCTTACAGAAAATAAAGAGGAAACCTACTCTTCATTAGCACAATGTCTGCTGCCTCAATTGCAATGTTAGTGCCAGCACCAATTGCCATTCCTACATCTGCCGCCACAAGTGCTGGTGAGTCATTGATGCCATCTCCCACCATCGCCACAGTGTAGCCTGAAGCCTATGAATAAGATATTTGAAGTTTATAACCTGTTAGCATAAGTGCATAACTAACATAAACATGAATGAACTTAAGGACTTCCTCATGTAATAGTCATTGTATGTACCTGCAATTCCTTCACTTTCTCTGCTTTCTGGTGATCAGGTTTCGCTTCGGCTATAACAGTATCAATACCAACTTCATTGGCAATAGAATTTGCAATTCCCCAATTGTCACCTGTCACCATTATGCTTCTAACATTCATTGACTTGAGTATGGTAATTACTTCTTGAGCACCTGGTTTCAGTGGATCAGATATTGCTAGAACTCCAGCCACTTCTCCATCTATGGCTACTAGAATCCCAGTTTGAGCCAGCCCTTCAGCTTCTGCTAGGTAGTCTTCTGCATCGAGTGGAACTGCAATGTTCTGGTCCGCCATCAAGCTCTTGTTCCCCACAATTATTTCCCTGCCTTGAACAATAGCCTTCACCCCGTGACCAATAATGGAGGCAAAGTCATGCGCTTCTGGCCCGGCTGGATTCTCTTCATCTTCTCTGAATTTTTTGGCATACTCAACAATGGCCTTGGCCAAGGGGTGTTCACTGTTAACCTGAAATGTATGCGTCATAAAGAACTGTTAACATACATGCTCAGATGTTGATTTGATTCTGAAAAACATTTCAGTCCATCTAATAAAGCAGATATAGCAATTGCTTACACAGGTTAAAAGCCTACCTCAGCTGCAGCAACAAGTTCATAGAATTCTCGAAGCACTATATTTTTCATGAGTCGTGTGTTAACAACCAGTGGCTTCCCAATTGTAAGAGTCCCTGTCTTGTCGAACACAATGCAGTCCACCTACAACATCAATAATCACATTCATAGGAAGCAAACCCAAATTTTCTGGGAGGGCATGGTCATCAAGGTCCACAACTTGGTGAACCAAATAAAAATATACAGCAGCAGTTATAACTTGAAATGAATATATACAACTCTTCAGACCTTTTAAAAAAAAAAAAAATTCTTTGTCGATGCAACTTCATAATGGGTGAAAATGCAAAAAAGATGAAGCTCTCTAACCTTATGTGCCTGCAGATATCAAATTACATGAAGTAACAATTATTAGCCATTGATTTCCTAGCAAAAGAAAAGGACAAGCTTCCTTCAAATACTCCGCAAATGAGCCAAATAAAGAACATGGCAGCATATTCAATATCCTCCAGAGCCATACAATTCCCAAGTACAAAAACCAATGTTGTCTAACACAAAAAGCTGTCAATTTCTTTACTCAAAAGTGAACTTCCAAATTCAATGCAGAAAGCACCTGTTGATGATATTGAAATTGCAGGCCTGAGGCCAGATAAGTAGACAACTGGCCAACTGCAAATCTTGATGAGGTTGCCGAAGACCCAGTGTCTTGACTTTCAGCAATGCAAGAACCTGCAACACCAACTACACATCACTACTTAACGAATAAGATCATTCAAAACTCAATTGCAACTATCTATCCCCAGAAACATGTCATTATTACCACAAGATACCCAAAATCTCAAAAAGATGACCTGCTTCTGAAACGAATTATGTGAGCAATGTCATTACCTTTATTTTTTTTCAAGCTTTCTCAAACGAATTGTGGCCCTCTGCTTCTGAGGTCTGAGGCCTTCTCCTCATGAATCATGAATCATACAAAGTTACAAACTGCAATTGAAGAAGAAATCAACATTATACGGAAACCAAGTTATCAAACCCATTTCTAACTACCCAATCACTCAATCAGTATCATTACCTTTATTAAAATCAAGTAATCAACATCAACTCATCAACATCAATACACCATGTCACCATCAGTTAATCAGTATCCATACTCCATACTCCATAGGCCAAGCAATTATATCATTTCTGCAAATCTGCAATTTAGCAATTATACCATCAACATCAGTAGGACAGTAGCACCAACCGAAATCGAAACCATTGGCCATTACCCATTTCAATTTTCAAGTTTTCAACTATAAAACTTAAAAACCAACAAGAACTCAGAACTGATATAGACATATAGTGATATAGATTAAATGGAAGACAAGAATCACAACTTCACAAGATCAATCATCAAATGGAAATCAGGAAATCGATTATTTACTAATTAAAACTCAGAACTTCAGAAATCAGAACTAGGGAGAGAGGGATGGTGAGATACCACGGAGACAGCCAGACGGCCCAGACGGGTTGCTGGTGGCGGTGGGGAGCTCGGAGACCGGACTACCGGAGATCGGTTGCTGGTTCCAGGCTTCCAGCCTTGCACTTTTACAGATCGCCGGGTCGCTGAGTCGGACTGCTCTGCGCCTCTGTGCTCCAAGAGTCCAAGTCTCCAGACTCCAAGTCGCGGCGGTAGGAAATTCATACCAACAAGCTCATCCATGGCGGTGTGAGGTGTTGAAGATCGTGGGCAAGCGTCAGAAACAACAGAGACGGAGAGTTGGTGTGGGAGCCTGTGATCACGGGTTTGAAAGGAAAAAGAGGCTGAAAGGGTATTAGGTTTAGTATATTTGTCAAGGGCAGAGTGTGTTTTTTTTTTTTTTTTTTTTTCAGAACAATATAATTTTTTGTTGCCACTGAAATCCGTGTGAGATACATTCAAAACTCTCACTCATATCCGTGTGAGATACACATTTGAAGATTTACACAGAATTCCGTATGCATATCTTTTTCTCACACAGATGTCTGTATCTTCATTTATCACAGATATCTGTGTGAGAAAAAAATTCACACAGATGTCTGTATCAAAATATTTTAGCTACGGACAACCGTCCCTGTACAATTCATATAGCGCAAAAAAAAAAAGATTTTTTAATAAACTAATATTTAATATATACAGAAATATGTGTGAATTAAACTTCACACGGACAACCGTGTGAGTTGATAATAAAATATTTTAATTTTCACACGGAAGTCTGTATCTGATGTTATTTCACACAGACTTCTGTGGCTATTGTTATTCCATAAACTCTTGTGGACCCAATTTTACTTATTTCACACGGTTTTCTGTATATATTGCCAATACACACTGATGTCTGTGGCTTTATAAAATCTGTGTGAATTAAATCTGTGTGAGATGCCTGTTTTGCTAGTAG
This sequence comes from Rosa rugosa, assembly GCF_958449725.1. Classification (NCBI taxonomy): domain Eukaryota; kingdom Viridiplantae; phylum Streptophyta; class Magnoliopsida; order Rosales; family Rosaceae; genus Rosa; species Rosa rugosa. The sequence continues at coordinate 53,860,246 of NC_084823.1, read as the reverse complement.
TGTATTAAATGGGTTAAGCGGGTTGGAAATGGGTAACCCATTTAATAAATAGGTTGGGTTTGAGTTTAAATTTTCGACACGATTATTAAATGAGTTGGGTTTGGATTTGTCTCTTGTGACACGACAAATACCTTGACCTGACACGAACCCAACCCGACACGACCAATTGATAGCCCTAGTCTCATGTATTAAGCAACTCTCCCATCTTATGGTTAAATTTCTGAAATTTCCATTATACCTTTTGATAAATAAAAATGTAAATCATTTTTTCAAATAAAAAAAATATAGAATGTAACGCAGGTGGTACATATCCAAATCTTTCCCAAATTGAGATAGAAAGAAAAACAAAATTGCAAAAACGGGTGTCAAGTGGCTGGTATACATTTGATTACAAGCAAAACAACAATTACTGTAATCAAAACAACAATTACTCACAGTTTATATTTCACACAGACATCCGTATTTTTTAAACAATCTGTGTGAGTTGCTTGTTTTGCTAATACCGATGAGTCTCGTAAGCGGTAACTGTAAGCTCGAGTGTGTAACTGAGTACAAATCCCACCATACCAGTTGGGTTTACACCCTCAGAATGTAATTGAAGCCCTTAAAAGATGCAATCAAAACCAAAAAAATAATAATTTGCAATTGATACATATTGAGTTTCTTATCCATTCATATACAGTGGTAAATGGGACTAGCGCTTGCTAGAAAAACAGACTTATCATAGTTCTAAGTCAATGGTGCACCAAAGTAGTTGATCCGACCATCAGGATCACCGTCGACGAGAAGACGAAGGCATCCCACAGAACAAATTGAAGTAGTTATTCCTCCGGCAGAGCGACGAGTTTTTGTCGACTCACATTCCTGTGTCTTCACAGTGTACCAAACCACTTTTTGAACACAGCGACTACAATGCTCATCAGTTTGATCATAGAATTCCAGCATTAAGAGAAACCTCTCACCATCAAAGAATAAAGGGTGGCACATATTCATATTCATCTTAAAAGAAAGCTTCAGCGTCGACCAAGAAGAATCCTTCATAATCCAAACAGTTGTAGAATCATGTTCATCACGCCAATAGCACAAGGAGCCTCCCCATGCAAATAATTCAGAATGTGCTACATCGTTAACCTCAACTGGAATTGGAAAGGCACGATACTCCTCCTCCAGGATGTCCAAAGTTAAAACGAAGCCGCTAGCACAGCTTTCAGCATCACTCATCAGCCAAGCTACACAAGAATTGTTGAACCAGACCATACGACCAAAACTTGGATCAAATTGAAGATTACTAGGTGGAAGTTTTTCTATCATTTTCCAGGTACCTGATGCTAAGCTATAAACTTTTAATTTGCTAGTCAATTTCGACTCTAACTCCCCAGCTTCCACAAATCCTCCCCGTTGCACAAAACAGAGTACCTTCATGTCATCTTCATCAGAGTGATAACCAAGTCCATAAATGCGAGCCCCTACTCCTGGTTTCCATGCTCTGGCCTCATAGGGTATCTTTTTGTGCTTTGCAATCATTGGATTCCACAAAAATAGGTAGCCCCTACCCTCAGTCAACATATGGCGGTTTGTTTCAACTTCAAGTAAAATCAATCCATTGCAGGCAGTAATGACATTAGTATCAAGCCTAAGTCGATCCCTCTCGATCTTCGGCAATATATTGGATGCTTGAGTGGCTCTTCGTTGCTGAACGTATCAGAACAAGCTGAAAATGCCAATGAAGAGAAATGATCACGAAAACAACTAATATATATGAGGGTGCAATCATTGTTGGTAGTGATGGCGCGTTGGTTATGCTCTTTGATGAACAGTTTGCTGCGGACGATCGATGCTATTCCACAGTTTGGAAACCGATGTGCATCTGATTAAGTCCTTTACCGGAAGCCAGGAGAGGATGCCGGATATTAGCTCCGCCGGGAGGTATTGCATGCTTACTGCAGCGTACTAGCTAGGTTTAGGAGTTGTGCTTCAGAATTACTGATACAAAAGAAGTAATAACAATTCAATAATATTCATATAATACGTACATGCACCAATTAAAAGAAAGAGGATTAGTTGTCAAAGAAATAAGAGGGGATTAAAACTTATAGAAAATAATTTGTTATAAAACTTATTAGAGATCAAACAAAGGATCAACAGCACGGGATCAAAATTCTTAGGTGGTTAGCTTCATGTTTTTTATAGATTAGTACAATAAAGAATAGGCCGGCAGAACCCGGTAAACCCAGAATCAACCACTACCTGTATTAACAAATCAAATATCGATCGTACCTGAGGCGATAAGTAGCCGAAGAAGAACGAAACACTTCTTACTACCACACGGTTGTGTTGTAAGAATGGCCGGCCGTCTAGGGTTTTCTCTCTTGGGGTGTCAACTGTGCTCTTCTTTCACCTTCCCACTGGGGCTGCGAAATCACTAAACAATTTCGTATCTCATATGTCTAAGCAACAATCGTAACAGATTTTAAGAAAAATTAATGTCAAATTATGCGTGGGATCGATATTAAGCACAATAAACTTGTATACTGAACTGTTGTATGATTTTTATAGTTCTCCATCATAATTTATAGGCATTATATTGTACCAAACTGGGAAACAGGAATGTAAACGTACTTAGCTAAGAATAGAAAACCTAATCAAACTAGACTATAATGAAATTCAACCGGAAAAGATCAATTTGTTTAGTTTCTGACCGTTAACAAATTCAAGCAACTCCAATCACACAGTGGTCGTGATGGACAACATAGTTAGGGTTTTGAATACAGGGGTTTAGGGGTGAGCTGATATATAAATCTGCTCTTTTATTTGTTTCATGCCTACTTCATCGAGTAGGAGCAAAACTAGTCTAAAGTGACCATTTATTTTTTATAACTCTCAAAGTTCAGTGACTTCATTTGTGCTCGACGCATATGGTCATGTTATTCCATGGAATGGTCTGGTTATGGCACTAAGCGTGAGGATAATTATTTTATAGACAAAGGTGCAAGAAATGAATTACAAAATATACAAATAGATCGACTAACAACAATAACAAAGTACTAGATAATTTTGAAAAAGAAAAAAAAAAGACGGAGCTTTGAATTAAGTTATTCTGAAAGAAGCTTTCGACCAGACTGAGCTGTAGTACCAAAACGTCGGGTAGCTGCTGGGATGATTCTTGACGGTGATATCACCTCAGCAAAGGAGAAATTGTATGAATCTATCCCTAAACGACTCTGTAACCACCCTTTGTTTCCAGAGAACCCGTCTGCTACAATCCAGGTGTTCTTAAAGCCTAGATTAGTTAGTGCTCTTGCTACTATTTTACCTGAATCAGAGTACCTATGTACACAAACAAAAACAAGAGCAGAATAAGAAAGAAGATAAAATGAACACCCTTTAGCTACCTATATATGATCAAAAGAGCTGAAATTTGGAAAGAATGATGAATGAGATCAAGCAAAGAACCCACGAGTCCAAGATGACGATGTTGGTGCCTTTGTTAACTCTCTTGAGATAAGCAATTTTCAAAGCCGCTATCTCAGCCTCTACTTTCTTCACATTTCTGACTAGGCCTTTCAATTTGCTTGGTAGTTCTTCCAAGCTGCAAAGTTAGGGGAGGCAACAGAATTCATTGTCAACATGCAGACAAAGCCACAAAAGGTACAAAAGGGTTGAGGCAAGTGCAACTCACGGAATAGCAATCAATTTGCTTTTGGCACTAGATGGAAGGCGAGGAATGCCAGCCTTGTCCTTTTCCTTCTCTGATCGAATATCGATCAGAAGGTGGTTCTTCGTAGAAACGAGATCAAGGGTTTGAGCAGGAGTGAGGGCACCTGAGTAGTACAACCATAGCACATTAGCTATTAGTACATCCATGTTATACAGACAGCTTCAGAACAAATATGTAGCCTCAAATGATGATAAAATTACGTATGTTAAGCCAAAACCGAAAACGTGCAATCTTTAAACTGGTTTATATCTTCCAAAGACTAAGTACTTGAATTGTAGAACTGCAATACAAGCAGTAAAACTCGCATTGTTGATTTATGGATTTTCTTGAAGCAATATCATATCACAATAAGCTTGTACTTACCTTTGTATCCTCTGAGGTTAAAAGAGATAGCAGACCAAATTGGAGGAAGAAGGAAGTATGTGAGGAATATTACTCCAGCAGTTCCAGCAATCACAACAGGATCCGCTGATGAAATGGTCTCGACAGTTGATGAAGCAATGGGTTTGGCATCTTGAATTACTTTGGTGGTCTGTCCTGCTGCATCACCTATCGTCTGGGACCAAATATATCACTCAATAAACATACTGAATTTAACAAACGGGCGAATAGTATACAAATCCACCTTATAAGTTATCTATTGCCAATACAGCAATTTACAATCTCAATTTCCCCACATTAAAGTATATGAAAATAGTTCGAATGTTCCACTAGTGATGAATGAGTCCATTTCATAGTGAACTCAATACAACTATACTTGCAACTGTTTTAAATGTTTAGATTTCACTGATGTTCTGAAAGTAGTCAGGCAATGGACATTGAATCCCCAATTAAAAGTTTCAAACCACACTAGCTACTTATCTCAAGTTAAAACTTAACAGGTTCCACTCAATTACAAGTAACTATGCACCAGAAATCAACTCCTAGACTAAGCTTTAATTCACTTTAAAACTGTGCAGATTATTGCAGCCATGGATGGCCTAGCTCAAAATAAGAGGAAATTGGAGCAAAGTAAAAACCTTTGCAGCATTGTAAACAGGCTCTGTGTCAATCCCGGAACTTTGAATTGCTTCTTGGGCTTTCTTTGAAACCTCAGAAATTGCAGGAGAAGCTATCTTCAGTGCTTGTTCTCCAGCCTGCTTAGCAATTGGCAATGCCACATCCATGCCAGGCTTCACTGCATTTAAAAAAGCTTCAAGAAAACGCTCTGTGTTAACAAAAACACTGGAACCCACTTGCTGAACTTGATCAATTGTCTGCTCCACCTATCAATTCAAGAAAAGAAGAAAGACAAATCCAACAAATGGGTGCCAAACAAAATCAAAGAAAAGTTAGAAAACAATTAGAAACACTCTAAATGAAAATGTTTTCATGCATGGGAATGGAATGTACTTACTTCAGTGAGGGAAGAGACTATTTGATCCTTGGAGAGGCTAAAGGCCTTGGCTTCAAAGGGAGAGGTGAAGAGAGCCAAGAGAGAGAGGGTAGTTGATGTTGGGAGTGATACAGAGATGGGTCTGAATTGGGGTTTGAAAGAAAATTTAGGTGTGGATGATGATGATGATGATGATGATGATGGTGAAGGAGAAGAAGGAGGAGGAAGAGAAATATGAGGTCTTGGGGTGACTGAAGCTCTGATGGCCATCTCCACTGCCATCTTTGCCACCTGAGCCTTTCAAAAAGTGGCACACACAAAGTTGAAAGTTCAGCGAGTGTGTTTCACTGTTTCTTTGGTTGATGTATCAAAATTCAAAAGGAATTTTATGTGATGAGAATTAAGTGGCCAAGATAAGGAACTTCAGCGGTTTCTATTATAGCCTCATAGGCTTAAGATATCTTATGTGGCATTTTCAGTAATATTTAATGCAACTCATACATCAAGCAATCTAGGTGGCCTGGCCTGCTTAATGCTTATATGGTAGTTGAAGTTCTGTTACTTTACTCAACTTTCAACTAATCGGAGATGCAGAATTCACTGATCACATTTTTATGTTAGAACAAAAAAGAACCCTTTAGGCTTTAACCTTGAAACCTCTATGTATTGATATGTTTATAAAATGAAATGGCAGTGTAAGGAATCAAACTAGACCTTTTAAGTGACCAGGGAGGCATATTTGGGCTTACTGGACAATATTTGATGAGTGTAATTCATACTGTTTTGCTGCTGCATCAGCTTAATTTCAGCAATTATGCAGGACAGTCTTCCTATGCTCCAGAAATTGCTCTATCTCAAGTCTCAACCCATTATATGAGACTAAAATCTGTATACAATCTGCATCACTTTACTAGAGTTGCTAATCGACCTATGCTACGATGATTATAAAACTACAATCTGTTACATAGCTAATCTACTTAAGCTAGGATGGTTATAAGACTATAATCTGTCTCCAATCTGCATATATAAGTTTGAGGACTAGAATTGCACTCTGCTAAACTAATTAGCATGGACTAATTCCTGTGTTTAATGGACCTCTAACTTCTCGTAAAAAAAAAAAATGGACCTCTAACTTCTTCCCTTTGCATACTTTTTTGTTGTATCAGACATTGTGACAGTTTGGAAAGGAATCAACTTCACATGTGGGACTATAGTACAAATAGTGTCTGTAAAATGATGTGACAACTTGTATGGTACAGTGTCTGTAAAATGATTTTTGTATGGTAGCTAGTATATATACTTACAATCATCAGCTTCTAGATTCAAATCTCATAACACAGAGTGGGACTCCAAAGAGGAAAGAGGACTGGACCGGGCTAGTTTTCAAGTTGGGCTTGCTATGGCAAATACACGAGAATTTTGGCCTTTTGGGAGCTGGAAGTTTCAATGTGTCAGAGAGATTTCCTCTCCTAATCAAAACTGATTGTATAACTGCACATCAGTTTTGATTTCTTGTAATCATAGCGTTCAATAGTGTTTATAGCATTTGTAACAGCTTGTAATCTTTATATTGAATACTGTTATAACTCTTGTAACAGTCAGTCATCTGTAAATTGTAATCCTACTAAATCAATTAAAACCATTTTCTACATGGTATCAGAGGTTTAGGTTACTTACCTTCATCGATCCTTCCTTCATCTTCTTCCTCAATTCTGTCTTCCTTCTTTCATGGCTGCCACCACTTCCTCTAATCCCTCTCCCAACACTGCTAGCTTCATCAAACTCACCAAAACAAATTACCTTGTCTGGCTGTGCCAAATCAAACCCTATCTTAAAGGGAATGATCTATGGGGCTATATGGATGGCTCCAAAACAGCTCCTCCACCTCTCATCACCTCAATCCCCACCAATGATCAACCCGCCACGCAAGAACCAAACCCTACATATGCAAAATGGGATAAGGAGGATCAATTAATCGTCAGCATTATCTCCACCACTCTCACAGAAAGTATTGCCTAGCTTACCATTGGTTATGACACATCAAAGGAGATTTGGGACTGCCTTGAGCATCACTTTGCCCAAAAGTCTGTAGCTAGTGCGGCCAATCTAAAGATGCAGCTCCTCGACCTCCATAAAGGCAACCAATCTGTTGATGAATATCTCCGCCATGCCAAATCAATTGTTGATGCCTTAGTCTCCATTAACAAGCATGTTCCTGAAGAGGACTTAGTCATTGCCACTCTCCATGGTCTCGGTCCCGATTATAGCATGCTCCGCACTGCCCTTAATCAAAAGCCTCTGCTCCTTGATTTCACTGAACTCCGGGGTCGAATTCTCTCCTTTGATGCCCAGCAATCTCGCATTGCTGAATCTCCTACGACAACTGCACTTTTCAATCAGATCCAAGCTCCTTCTGCCCGGCGTGATCACCGCTCCAACTCTGGTCACCCTTTTCCCACTAGCGGTCGTCCCAATAATGGCTGCTTCAAACGCAACCGTCAATACCAGCAGCCTGTTGCGTCTCCTTTTCATAAGCAACATGGGCCGTTTACCTCACCAGCATAGGCTTCTTGCCCCCCACCAAATGGCCTTCTTGGCCCAACACCCCGATGGTGCCCTAATTGCCACTCCAGTCAACATGGGCTTTCTCAATGCCCACACAGGTTTTCCAGCCCAAGTAATGCTGCTCCGTTTGCTGGAGTTCATTATGCTAACCCAAATTGGTACCCAGACACAAGTGCAACCCATCATATGACAGCTATGTCTATCAATAATCCTCAACCTTATGGTGGGCCTCATAATGTCTATATGGGTAATGGGGACTCAATGCCCGTTTCCCATATTGGTAACCTTCCCCTTTTATTAGGCTCTTCAAACTTCACTTTACAAAATGTTTTTCGTATTCCGTCTATTCCTAAAAATCTTATCTCTGTTGCTCATTTCACTACAGACAATCTTGTTTTCTTTCTTTTTGCTCCTGATTTCTATCAGATGCTTACGTACTGGTTGTCTCTTGTTTCAGGGCCCTTGTAAAGATGGCCTTTATCCACTCAATCTGTCCAACGTCTCCAGTCCTCCACAAGCCCTTGCTTCCGTTCACTCCATCTGGCACAATCGTTTGGGTCATCCGTCGTCCAATGTTTTAGCTCGTCTAGGTTCTATAATAAGTTCCAAATTGTCTTTTAATTCATTTTGTCATGCTTGTATACTTAGCAAATCTCACCAATTGCCTTTTTCCTCAAATAAAGAGACTACATGATCTTTATTCCATATTGTTCATAGTGATGTTTGGGCCTCATCTGTTGTTTTTGTTAGTGGTTTCAAATATTATGTTCTTTTTACCGACGAATTCTCATGTTACACTTGGATTTACCCCATGAGTCGCAAAAATGAAGTTCTCACTCATTTTCAAACCTTAGTTGCCATGATCCACAATCTTTTCCAACAAAAATGAATATGTTAATAATGCATTCTCTCATTATTGTAAATCCTTGGGAATTCAACAAAGATTTTCTTGCCCTCACACCAACAACAAAATGGCCTTGCCGAGCGCAAACACCGTTATATTGTCACTATGACTCGCAGTCTCCTTCTCACCTCTAGAGTCCCTCATCATCTTTGGGTTGAAGCTGTCTTAACCTCTATTTATCTTATTAATCTTCTTCCCACACCCACTCTTAATTGGGATACTCCACATACTCGTCTTTACGGTCATCCACCCTCTTATTCTTCCCTTCGGGTTTTTAGTTGTGCTTGTTTTCCTCATCTTCGGTCTTATGTCTCTGACAAATTTTCGGGTCGTAGTATTGAGTGTGTTTTTCTCAGTTACAGTCACAATACAACGACTGACACCTCTTCAGTTGATGTGGTGCAACATCACTCTGAGCCGCGTGTAGTAAACCTTCCCATCGATCCCGTTCCAACGCCACCTGCATCATCGCCGCCTCCGGCACTCCATGCCGCTCCAATTCAGACCTACCAGCGCCGCCGATTGCCACAGGCTCCATCATCCATCCCGACCTCCTCTACTCAGTCAGTGATTGATGCGACTGTTCCGCCACCTGCATTCTATTCGGCTGACGCTCCTTCGGCACCAACTGGTCCTCCGGCTGCCTCTCCTCCCCGTCCGGATCCTCCAACCTAGCCACCAGTTCAGCCCAGGCGAATGCGGCTTCAGAATGGCATTATGCAGCCTCGAGTCCGTACCGATGGCACTGACAAATACCCAATTCCTCGTGCTCTCCTCACTGCTATTGAATCGACTAAACCCACGTGCTACTCTCAAGCCTCCAAACATGCGGTATGGCGGGCTGCGATGGTTGATGAAATCAATGCTTTAATGAAGAATAATACTTGGACTCTGGTTCCCCTATCTCCATCACAGAACCTTGTAGGCTGCAAATGGGTATTCCGTGTGAAGCACAAACCAGATGGTACAATTGATCGCCACAAAGCCAGACTAATGGCCAAAGGGTTTCATCAACAAGCAGGTATCGACTATGCCCAAACCTTTGGCCCTGTGATTAAACCTATAACTATTCGTGTTGTGCTTTCTATTGCTGTGTCTAGAGGATGGTCTCTGCGTCAATTGGACGTTAAAAATGCCTTCATCCATGGATTTCTTCAAGAGGATGTATATATGACCCAACCACCAGGTTTCATTGACTCGTCTCGGCCTTCTCACGTTTGCAAGCTTAACAAGGCCCTCTACGGTCTCAAGTAAGCTCCGCGTGCATGGTTTCATCGTATGACATGCTTCTTATTATCTGTTGGATTTGTATAGAGTTTGGCTGATTTTTTCTCTGTTCATTTTTCGTCTTGAGTGTCATATCATTTAATTTATATTGTACGTTGATAATATAGTGGTCACCGGCAGTGATGATCGACTTTTACAGAGTTTTATTAATGCATTGGGTCGTGGTTTTGACACAAAGGACCTTAGTTCCCTACACTACTTTCTTGGTTTACAGGTCTCATCTCACAATAATGGGATTCATATCTGTTGATGTGTGAGTCATTATGTTGACATGTCAGTCATTATTAGTTGACGCGTGAGTCATCTAGAGAATATGTGTATTCAGTAGTTTCCTTATAGGAATTAGTTTCCTATACTAGATTGTACTAATGTGTAGTACAAGTATAGTACAATAGGGTTTTGTATATATATCCCTTACACAATTGTGAATAATATAGAAGAATTCTCACTCACAAATATTTTCTCAATATTTGACTTGGTATCAAAGCAAAGATCCGAGAGGACTTTGTCTCTTTGTTTTTCCCTTCATTCTTCTTTCCTCACACTCTACGGTAAGATTGTTCCTTCCTCGAATTCGAGGGTTAGGATTGTTTTCTGGTTTTTAGAAGGTTTACTGTTGTTTCTTGACTAGTCGATTAATCCCTCTCGACTTGTCAACTTACCTTCTATCTCAATTCCGCAGCACGATTGTTTCTGTTGGTATTCCAATGGCTGGCCCTGATACTCCACTTCTCGAAGGAGGGAATACCAGCAATTCCAGTATTCAGAAAGTTGAAGTTTCTGTTCAAAATCTGGATTCTTCCTCAGGTTCATTCGGAGGAGCAAAATTGAATGGACCTGGGAATTACAGAACATGGAAGAAGATGATTTCAACCCACCTTCGTGGAATCCACAAGATGGGTCATGTCACTGGTACCATTAAGGCACCGACGAATGATCAGAGTGAAGAATATGTCAAGTGGGAAGATGTTGATGGACTTGTACTGTCAATTCTGTACAAGGCCATGACTGATGAGGTGGTCCAATTGATCATTGGGTGTGATACGGCTGCAGAAGTTTGGAAGACGCTCAATGATCTCTATCTAAATGAATCTGACTTCTCTCAGATCTATGAGTTGTTGTGCAAGGCAACGAGGATGAAGCAGGATGGACAAGCGGTTTCAGTGTTTTACACTCAGCTGAAGAACGTTTGGGCTGAGATTGATCAGCGGCGACCAAACAAATTGAAGGATGCTGAGGATATAGCCTGGTATGTCAAGGAGAAGGAGTTGGAGCGTGTGCACCAGTTTCTCAGTGGATTAGATGCTAGACATGACAGTGCCAAGGGAGAGCTGCTACGTCGGCAAGAGTCTCCTTCCCTTATTGAGGCGTTTAACTACATCCGTAAGGATGAGTCTCAAAAGGATAGCGCAAGGGGAGTTATTTCTGAAATCTCTAGCCTGACAGTTCAAGCTAAGCCTTCACGGGCTCAAGGTCCACCTCCCGGCTTCACTGCACCACATTCAGGACTTCGTCCCATGACTCAGGCTCCTTCATCAGTAGCCAATTCTGGGTTGGTATGTCAGCATTGCAATCTACCTGGACATGTCAAGGAAACTTGCTATAAGCTAGTTGGGTATCCAACTGGATATTTCAGCAAGCCTAAGCCAACAGGACCTCGAGGGAAAGGAAAGGCAGCTGTCCATCTAGTTCAGAATTCGGAGTACCTTGGTATTGCAGGGCAAGATCATACCACAGGTAGAGTTGACAATCCTTCAGTATCAATGGTTGGTAGAGGTACTGGTAAGATTGGTATTGCTTTAAAAGTTTCAAACTTTGTAGGTTCAGATACTTGGATTATTGATTCTGGTGCTTCTGATCATATGACCTATGATAGGAAATACTTTATTAGTTTATCCACTCCTAGTGTGTCACATGTTATAAATGCAAATGGTGAGTCCTTCCCTGTCCTAGGCGTTGGGTCCATAAGAGTCACACCCACCTTAGTTTTACATGATGTCTTATATGTGCCTGACTTGTCTCATCATCTAATCTCGGTTCCCCAACTCAATACTCAATCCATGTGCTCTGTAACATTCTTTCCTATGTATGTTCTTTTTCAGGATCTTCTGACCAGGGAGGTAATCGGCAGGGGGTATCTGAGGGGAAGACTGTTTCATCTGGACCAAGCATATGCTGGGGAGAAGCCAAGGAAGACTGCATCAGTCGCTTTGACTTTGAATTCTAGAGAATTGAATGAAGTGTGGTTATGGCATAGACGCTTAGGGCATCCTTCTTTCAGTGTAATGCGTAAAACTATGCCCTCTTTATTTGTTGGCATTAATGAGTCTTCCTTACATTGTGAAACTTGTGTTTTGGCAAAAAATCATTGAGTCAGTTACCCATTGAGTCTTTCTAATAAAAGTTTCATTCCTTTTGAAATTATTCACTCTGATGTGTGGGGACCTTCCAAAGAACCCACTCTTTCTGGAATGCGTTATTTAGTTCTATTTATTGACGATTGTACTCGATTGTCATGGGTTGCATTGCTTAAGTCTAAGGATGCTGTATTCCCTGCATTTCAAGCATTTCAAAAAATGATTCAAACACAATTTAATGGCCTTATCAAGGTTTTTCATTCTGATAATGGGGGGGGGGGGGGGGGGGGAGTTTGTCAATAGTGTTTTCCAGGAGCACTTCCAAGAACAAGGCATAATTCATCAAACTACTTGTCCCTATACACCAGAGCAAAATGGTGTGTCAGAGCGTAAAAACCGTCATCTCTTAGACATAGCCCGAGCATTATTATTTGGTGCCCATATGCCCAAGTATCTATGGGGTGAAGCGGTCCAAACTGCATCCCACCTCATTAATCGTCTTCCTTCCAGTGTCCTTCAGGGGAGTATTCCCTTCGAAGTCTTGTCAACCCATGTCTCTATTCCTTCCTTCCATAACCTACCTGCCAGAGTCTTTGGATGTGTTGCCTTTGTCCACATACCAAAAAATCAGAGGTCAAAGTTGGATGCCCGGGCTCTGAAGTGTGTGTTTGTAGGCTATGGTTCTCATCAGAAAGGATATAAGTGTTATCACCCACCTACACGGAAGTTCTACATCACCATGGACGTGTCTTTCTATGAAGACATGTGCTATTTCTCCCCCACCAACAACTCTCTTCAGGGGGAGAATGAATTTTTTGAAGAGATGTATGTTGGTGGAGCATTGAAGAAGAATCAAGATGCAGAAGAAGAAAGCACTGCTAACATTCCAGAGTTGACAGGGGGAGTTGACATGGCAATCCCTAGACTTGAAGTCGTTAATGACCAGTCGACAGGGGGAGTTGACCTATCAGTCAAAGAAATCTTACAGTCGACTAATCAAGCAGTCGACCTATCAAAAAAAGGGGAGTTGACATGTCAATCCCCAGACAAGAAGACATCGACGTCGACCAATCGACTTCTGAAGTTGAAGAAGATTCTATACAGGCTTCCCCCTTACCTGATACCCCACCCCATAATGCTGAAATCTCTGGTCAAGAAGCTCTAACTCAGGTATGTCCAGTATCTTCATCTGGTAATCCAGTAGAGTCTGTCTCTTCTACATATGTGTTACCTAGTAGAACCACCCGCGGTCAACCAGCAAAAAGGTATGAACCTTCCATAACTGCTAAAGCCAAATATCCAGTAGCTAATTAACTTTGTGTCACACCATAGGTTATCCAAACCTTATGCATCATTTGTGAATCAAATATCCACTGTATCTGTACCTAACAAAGTGCAGGAGGCTATGGGAGACCCAAAGTGGGCCAAGGCAATGGAGGAAGAAATGGAGGCATTAGAGAAGAATCACACCTAGGAACTTGTACCACTACCTCGTGGAAAAAAGCCAGTTGGATGTAGGTGGGTCTTCACTGTGAAACATAATGCAGATGGCACAATAAGCAGATATAAGGCAAGGTTGGTGGCTAAAGGATTTACTCAGACGTACGGGATTGACTATGATGAGACTTTTGCTCCAGTAGCCAAGATGAATATTGTTCGAGTGTTATTGTCACTGGCAGCAAACCTGAATTGGCCACTCCATCAGTTTGATGTTAAGAATGCTTTCCTTCATGGAGAGCTAACTGAAGAAGTTTACATGAACTTACCTCCTGGTTATATACCTGACATACCAGGTGATATTGTGTGCAGGTTGAAGAAGTCCCTTTATGGACTGAAACAGTCACCCCGTGCATGGTTTGGCAGGTTTACTCAATCCATGAGACGCTTTGGATATAAGCAGAGCAATTCTGATCACACCTTGTTCCTGAAACACCAAAAGGGGAAGGTGACTGTGCTAATCATATATGTAGATGACATGGTGATTACAGGGAATGATCTAGCAGAAATTGAAAGCCTTGAGGAGAGGTTATCATCCGAATTTGAGATGAAGAATCTAGGTGACTTAAAGTATTTCTTGGGGATAAAGGTCGCCAGGGGGAGAGATGGTATCTTCTTATGTCAGAGAAAGTATGTGCTGGACCTCTTGGCAGAAACAGGCATGTTAGATTGTTGCCCAATTGATACTCCAATTGAGCAAAACCACAAACTGGCAGAATACCCTGATCAAGTTCCAACTGACAAACCTCGGTACCAAAGGTTAGTGGGACGTCTGATTTACTTATCACATACTAGACCTAATGTAGCCTATGCAGTTAGTGTTGTGAGTCAGTTTATGCACAATCCAAGTGAAAGACACATGGATGCGGTAGTGAGGATCTTGAAGTATTTGAAGTCTGCACCAGGAAAAGGTTTAATGTTCTCAAAACATCAACACCTTGATGTTAGTGGGTATACAGATGCTGATTGGGCTGGTTGTATCACAGACCGGAAGTCTACATCTGGCTACTTTACCTTTGTGGGAGGAAACCTGGTTACCTGGAGGAGCAAGAAACAGAAGGTTCTTGCAAGGTCAAGTGCTGAAGCTGAATATCGAGGTATGGCACATGGAGTGTGTGAACTCCTATGGTTACGTAATCTTCTCCGAGATTTGGGTTTTAAGCCTAAGTCAGCTATGCAGCTGTATTGTGACAACAAAGCTGCAATTGAAATCTCTCAAAATCCTGTGCAACATGATCGAACGAAGCATGTGGAAGTTGATCGACACTTCATTAAGGAAAAGCTGGACGCAAGGTTGATTACCTTTCCTTTTGTTCCTACTGAGGAACAATTAGCAGATATACTCACCAAAGCTGTATCCAGCAAGTTGTTCTATGACTCACTAGGCAAGTTGGGTCTTCGAGATGTTTATGCCCCAACTTGAGGGGGAGTGTTGACGTGTGAGTCATTATGTTGACATGTCAGTCATTATTAGTTGACGCGTGAGTCATCTAGAGAATATGTGTATTCAGTAGTTTCCTTATAGGAATTAGTTTCCTATACTAGATTGTACTAATGTGTAGTACAAGTATAGTACAATAGGGTTTTGTATATATATCCCTTACACAATTGTGAATAATATAGAAGAATTTTCACTCACAAATATTTTCTCAATATTTGACTAATCAACTCAAGTATGCTTATGATTTACTTGAGAAGCATGACATGCTGCTTAGTAAACCAGTTAGCACCCCCATGTCCGCAAAGGCGATTCTCACCTGCCACTGAGGGAGACTTCCTTCCCGATCCCTCAGTCTTCAGGGAAATTGTTGGTTCTTTGCAGTATTTGACCATCACACATCCTGACATTGCCTTTGCCGTCAACTCCATCTCTCAGTTCATGAGTCAGCCACACACCCCGCATTTGATTGCAGCCAAACGCATCCTTCGCTACATCAAAAGCACACTTGATCATGGCCTGTTCTTTAGACCTCATCACCAACCTGCTTATCTTGCTGCCTATGTTGATGCGGATTGGGTTGGATGTCCCGACTCTTGTCGTTCTACATCCGAATATCTTGTCTATCTTGGCACCAACTTGGTCTCTTGGAGTTCTAAAAAGCAGCCCACCGTTGCTCGTTCCAGCACTGTGTCCGAGTATCGTTCCTTGTCTCATGCTAGTGCTGAGTCCACTTGGTTAGCTTTCTTACTCTATGAGCTCGGTGCTAGAATTTAGTATCCTATAATATTGCATTGTGATAACCTTAGTGCTACATATATGGCCTCTAATTCCGTGTTTCATGCATGCACTAAGCATATTGAACTTGATTATCACTTTGTCCATGAGAAAATGGCTCTTGGAAGCCATCGTGTTTGCTTTGTTCCGTCTATTGATCAACCTGCAGACCTTCTCACCAAGCCTCTTCATAAGCACCGTCATGTCTTACTCACATGCAAACTTGTTCGTTCAAGACCGCCAAGTTTGAGGGAGGGTGTTAGAGAGATTTCCTCTCCTAATCAAAACTGATTGTATAATTGCACATCAGTTTTGATTTCTTGTAATCATAGCATTCAATAGTGTTTATAGCATTTGTAACTGCTTGTAATCTTTACATTAAATACTGTTATAACTCTTGTAACAGTCAGTCATATGTTAGCTATACATCATAAATTGTAATCCTACTAAATCAATGAAAACCATTTTCATCACAATTTTATAACAAACTTACAAAAGCTCAGGCTTTTCTTTTATTTCATATTGTTCTGATTTAAATCATATATATGTAGGCATTTGTGGACAGTCTAGCTTACTCATCTTTATGAAAGCAGTTATACTGAGAGCACTAAGCAGGTATAATTCTAGCTGCTCTATGTTTTCCTTCTTCTCTGGTTTTTCATCATATATATATAAGCACATATTTCTTACTAGCATGACATGAAGGTCTATATATAGGTATAGAAGAATTACACAAAACAATACTGCCTTGTTATATTAGAAGTGCCATGAGCCCATGAAAAATCAAGAATCACAGAAGCCAGTAAGTATAGATAATGGATTTTGATTATAAATGTCTACACATCAGCTAGATATATAGGCAAAAAAATAAGAGACAGAGAATTTATAACTATAAGAGTCTTGGTCTTCTCTTCATATGTAAATGGAATATGAGAATTGGAACAGTTTTCTATATATGTAATTCTGTATCACATGAGACTCAATTGTTAACCTTAAATTATGAGTCTTATGGCTAAAGTTTCAATCTTTATAAGAAACCTTAAGGAAGAAGTTTCATCACAAAACATAAAGCAAGAAAACCTTGCTATATAGCCTAGATATAAGAGAAGCCCCATGAAAATCAGACAAGCTAGTTATCATCATGTACAGTGGATTATGATGATGATCCATGTCTACAAAAGAGCAAGAATCAGAGGCAAAAACTAGAGAGTCAAAGAAAGGATATAGGTAAAAGCCTAAAAGGGCCTATCAGAGACTTAGAAAGTACATAAAGAATCCAACAAAAAAGGCTAAAAAGTTCTGATTAATTTTCAGATACAAGAATTCTGCAGGTACTCATTTAAATTTGAACAGCAAGTAAACCAAAGAAAACAGAACATGCATGCTCTGAATGAAGGAATTAAAAAAACATAAACCAGTATGTGACAAGGGAGTGTGACAAGTGCCAAACTTTGTGTTTTATAATTTGAAGCAATATCCTCACATGTTAGAAAGAAACACTGTAGGTTCTGTTTGTTTTGGGCTTTTGAGGTGTGAGTTTTGTTTCCAGGCAATTGGAGTTATACCACTTGGAGAATTAATTGGGGTGAACAGTGAGTTTAATACTTATATTATTCACAATAAACCTAGCTACTGTCGACACCTCACTGTTTAATTTGGACACTTATGCAACTGTACTTCTGCTAATATTCCATTCCAGATCATCAACCTCGCAGACTCTTCCTGTGAAAGTACTAAACCAACCCTAGATTTGCATGATGTAATTTGGAGCCACATCAATTATTGAAGGGATCTAGCCCCATTCATGAGGGAGAATTCCAAATAAATGATCTTTCTCAACCTTTTCTGCTGTGCCAAAACCCTTGGAATTAAACATCATATATATGTAGCTATTACATGTATGCATCCTACACTTTAATTTGGACCTATATAAAATGACAACCCAACTTAATTAGCTAGCTAGCTACTTTAAGTTTATTAACACTACTCAATGATATTTTTCTTTGTATTCTACCTTTCAAGTTCCCCATAATGGAAAAAATCTCTTACTTTAACCCATATATGTCATCAGAGTAATACTTATTAATTGAAATACTTCGAATCATTAACTTAGGATGATTAAGGTGAGACATAAAAATAGATATACAGTTTGATCTATATGACTTGGAACTATCTCATATTAAATTCTTGATAGGAATACAAGACTAAAGACACACTCGAACTGATTAAGAATTAGGAGGCTGCTAATCTATTAGGTACACAAATGAGGATGGCAATTAGTATATATTTATGCTAATTTGATTTGCATGCTTAGCTTCAGTACATATATACCGCTCACCCATTCCTTTCCATAATATTACACTCGATCTCTTTTTATTAAGTAATTAAATCGAGAACAAAACATTAATGCTTATCAACACCTCTTTTGGCGTTATGCAAACCAACTCAAGATTAGTTTAAAATTTCTACTTATTATAATGTTATCACTTGGGAAACAAACAGACCCTAATGAGACGGCCAACATGCCATTATCCCTGTCATCATTCTTATAGTACTCACTAACTCTATAATAATAGTGCAGATGCCTTCCCTTCCCTTTCACCAACTCTATATCATTCCAAAAAAATTAGCAAAGCTAAACCCAAACCCTTCTCTCCTACTCTCATGGACAGCCTACAGAGCTCAACACCAAACCAAAAAGAAACTTTCCATGAAAATAAAGAGAGTGGTTATACTAGTACTAGCGCGATCAAGGTTCCGAAAAAAGCAAAGATTAGTGGAAGGAGTTTCCTAGGAGTGAGACAAAGGCCATCAGGAAGATGGGTGGCTGAGATCAAGGACTCATCACAGAATCTGAGACTATGGTTAGGAACTTTTGATAGAGCAGAAGAGGCTGCATTGGCTTATGATAAGGCTGCAAGGGTTTTGAGAGGAAGGAATGCAAAGACCAACTTCCCATCATCTCATCAGCAGCATGGAATGAACTTCATGAATATACATGAAGAAAATTGCAACATATTGAAGAAGAATCCGCGGCTTTATCAGCTGCTTCAGCACGCGATCATGAAGAATCATGCAGCAATTGCAAGGTCCTCATCATCGTCGACGATCATAGGATCAAAGGGGGGTCAGTTTGATTCAAACAATAACTTTGATGCACTTGTTGAAGAAACTATAGTGTGCTCTTCATCAACAAGTACTGCTTCTGATGTTCAAGATCATGATGATTACCATTGCGCACTTTCGTTTGGTACTTCTAAGGTTTATTCTTCTGTTGTTGTTGCTCCTACCTTCAGTGCTACTTCATGATGATCGATGTGAAGAAAAAAAAGGTTATCAAGAGGCTTCCATAGTCACTTCATTAAGTTGCTTTGTGTTGAATCCTAGCATGTTTTGAGATAAATATGATGATCAAAGAAGAGAATAATAGTTAAATGTAGTCCTTGTGATTAATTGTGTTTTCTTTTTCTACTTTTGAAAATAATTATCGTGTGTTTTCTGCTGGGGAAATTTATTCACACATTGCTAAATACTAGATACACATCCCCTACTTAATCCACCACCTATTAACTTTTTTATTTTAAATTTTACTAGAAGCACAACCCCAAACTTCCTAAACTATCCTCATTCACAATACATGGTGTATGATTCTGTAAATACACAAGTTCAAATCTTGTGTCCCACACTCCTAATCAATTATCGACACCTTTTCTTTTTCTTATGAAATTAAACTTCTTAATTAAAAGAAGAGTGGTTCTATTCACACCTCCTCTATTAGTATTTGGACCTCATTCGATACTTTTTACCATAGAACTTCCAATTTAGTCCTTTGTTATTTTCTCTCTACAGCTCCTCTTATTCCTCTCTCTCTTCTCTCCTAAAATTTCAAGCTTGAAGAAAAATAAGGGAATCGGAATACACAATGGGATTTAATGATTAATTTCTTTAACTAAGTGAAGATATAATTGCAATCAAAATAAACAATGAATTGGCTCCTCCATTTTGTTTGATAAACACATTGACTTTTCTGATTAGATAGCTTAGATGCAGATTGCTTTTGCTCCAGGTATGATTTAATAGGTTTAAAAGGGGGTTGGTTTGATTCGAGAGATTGTACTGGAGTTTGATAATTTAAATAAAATGAGCAGATCGAGGAATAAGGTGTTAGGACTTAAGAAGAGAGAGTTCCAGCAATCATCCTATACCATATGAATTCAAGCATGCCGAAAAAATAATTCAATTAATTTTTAGGTTACAGAGAAATAATTTTATAAAAACTACAAATAAGAAACACCTCATATTTCTGGGGTTGAAAGAAATGAGAGCGAGGTTAGAGAGAAAGAAGGTGCACGCAGCCTTGAATGAAGAAATGGGAAAAGAATGAGATAATTTTTTTTTTTTAACTTAGAGGGGCAAAATAGGATTTTGAAATGTTCAAAAATGAGAGGAGGTCCAAATGCCAACTTTAGAGATTTGAATAGAAGCACTCATTAAAAGAACTATGTTTTTCACTTTTTCCGCCATCAAGGTCGTCCTCTGTCCCATCTGCTCCATGATCCACTATCAAATATCAAACAACATGGATCGTGAGTGGTCATGAGCAATCTTCCATGGAATGAGACGAGCAATATGTATACTTCTCTATTTGACTATTTTCAATCCATGAAACCCCTGATCTATGATATCACAAATAAAGTAGTCTTGATTTCAAGCAAACTCCAACTACCCAGATTGATAGTTATGGCTATATGGGCATAACTATCAATCTGGAAACGAAAATCAATTAAGCTCTCCACATCTACAACTTTCATGATTCTTCTACCATGAGCGGAAGGTGAAGAAAGAGAAGGACCCAATGTTATGCATAAGTGTTCGATACTCAGAATTCATTTGACTATGTTTGTATGGTGTTGTAGATGAGTTGTTAACTATTTGTAACTAGGCCTCTAAGTTTGCATATTCATTCATGTAGTGGAGAAGAAAACGCTAAAGCGAGCTAGTAAAATCCAACTATGTTTCTTTAATTTTGATATAAATGTCTCTTTTAGTAATTTGATGTACCCATAAAATCTGATGTTGGATGTATGGAAAAAGGAATGTGTATTTTTTTTTTTTTTTTTTTTTTTTTGAAATGGGGCTGGTGCGGCTGCCCTCAAGCCTTGATTAATGAAATTTCAGAATACATGGGGGGGGGACGTAGAGCCTGAACCCCAGATTACAATAAACATAAAGAGAACATCCGGAAATAATACCAGGATTCTCCATAAAAACTATGTATTCTAACAAGCACCAATTAGCAAAGAGTGCACGAATCGCTACTCTATTTGCTTTGACATAGCGGTGACATACCGGAAAGATAACTCTATAACGAAGAAGCATCATTACAAATAACACAGCTTTCCCACTATGTTGCCGCACGGAAATAAATCCGGCGACACTCAATTTCATCCTGCCACTAGGAGGTTGCGTCCATTTGATCAAACAAACAGATCGCCGCCTCGCTAGGCCAGACAAGGCACACAGAGTGTGCATTCCGGGACAACGCCCATTTCTCCCTACCAAAAAATAGTAGGGACTTATTTCCGGCATATAGCCGCATTTAAATAGTAACAATAGAAAATAATAAAACATAAAACAAAAGGAAGTTGAGCCCAGAGTCCAAGCCCAGGCCCAACCCCTGCTCAGCCCAGTCCAAAAATACAAGCTGCTGCTGTCACCTCGACACCGACCCGCAAGTTGGAACCAGTCCGTCCAAACACCGGCATCCAAACCGCCGGCTTAAGCAAAACCAGACCATCTCATCCTCTCTCCGTCCTTCCCAAAACGCCAGCGTACATCACTGCCATCCCCAACAACCCCTCTCCACAGGGCGGCTCCAAACGACACACACCAGATCGAAAAACTCCGATCCGATCTGGGCCGCTCAAAAACCGTCCTCGCACCACCAAGCAACGTCACCGCCGGCAATCCGCCTCCCTCTCCTTGTGAGATCGAACCTCGTCTTACCCAAATGCCGCCGAACCGGCTCTGGACTTCCCCGGCGATACCTCCTCGCGTTTTGGATGACGAAGCCGCCACAGAGCCTCCACTCCGACTGAGATTATTCCAT
>NC_084823.1:53721369-53838019 GCF_958449725.1 Rosa rugosa | reverse complement strand
AGAAAGTAAACAGCAGCTTGAGAACAGCATATATTGAGAAATTCAGCATGTCATAAAAGAGATTTCGAAATAGTTCCATTTTACTATTTTCTTAATAATTGGAAGTGTTAAACAAGAAGTATACCTTTCAACTCTCCTTCCAGACATTGGATCAAACTCGTGCAGGGAGATGCTTGTTTGAGCCCTTTCATAAAATTCAAAACCAAGCTCTCTTGCTGCAATCACAAAAGCTGCCTCATCTGGTGATTCAGCCTCATATGTAACTCTTCCAGATTCTTCATCAACTTCAGGTATTGCTGTATGACAGACGGCGAGTAACTGTAGAAACTTCTGGATTACATCTGCATGAGGCTCCTTAACCCAATTGCCATCCATTATTCTTTCATCCATGAAGTTAAAGCCTTTTATTGATGTCTTGGCTTCAGTAGATTCTTCAACTTGGCCTTCTTCTTCTGTCACCCCTTCAAACAAAGATGAGCCTTTGCCACTGGACAAAGCTCTCTCAACTTCTGTAACTCCGCGCCCAAAAGCAGTCCCGGCAATAGAACACTTGATAAACTCCATTGAGTTGCAAGTTAAGGTTCCTGTTTTGTCAGATAGAATAGTATCAACTTGGCCAAGTTCTTCATTCAAGTTTGAGGTACGTGCTCGAGCTGGCTTGTCAGTTTCCTCATAGTACATGTGCAGATCCCGGTTGATGAAAATGCTCTGGAGCACTTTGACAATCTCTATCGACACATACAAGGAAATGGGAATCAAATAACTGTACAACATAACGGCTGTTAAGAACTGCAAAATGGCTGCAAGTGGCGCTCTTGTTGGATCATAGTAAACTGTAGTATCATCTGGTCTAAGGTACCATCTTATCAATTGCCCATCTTCTATGTCTTCGCTAGTGGTAACCCCAAAGACAATAGCACCAACAAAAGACATCACAACTAAGAGGAAAAACAAGAAGTAGACTATCTTATCCATCCTTTTCTCAATTTTGCTTCTCTTGGAAGGTGGTTCAGTTGAGTTTTGCATAACTTTTGTATCATGACCTGTGAAGATTACAACCCCATATATAAAATCAGTGTTTCTCAGCTTAGAGTCCCTAAGCAGAAGCTGCTGAGGTGAAAGAGGGTACGATTCCCCTTCAAACTCCAGACTCCCTACGAATGAGTACAGACTTGCATTCGGGTCTTCACATCTGATCAAAGCCTTGAAATCTTTGAAGCTCGAGTCTTCATGAAGATTAGAAGTTGCTTCCAGAGATTGCTTTATTTTCAAATTAGTTTCCCCATCAAGGTTGGTGGTCTCTACATAGCAAAGTGCTTCATCATAGCTTGATGAAAGTAAGATGAGATCAGCAGGAAAAAATTGGTCCTTTTCCACTTTCACTATATCCCCAACTTTCAAATCCCTCCACTTGGTAAAATCAAATTCACCTTCCGATCGATGCACCAGAACTTTTCTGTTGTTCACATCCATATCCTGATAACAGTTTTACAAACTACATTACATTACACAACTTGATTACCACTAACATCACTAACTACAGCCAAATATAGAAACTTAAAATCAGGAAATGCATCAAACATGGTCTGGATATTCAGAAAATTTACCTGCTTTTTGCGCCGCCAATCTTCAAGGGCCTCTTTTCCCATTGTAACTCCAACCACAACCACAAGAGGGACAACATTACTGACAGCAGAGTAAGGCGAAAGCGGTGTAAATGACAGTATTGCGCAAATGAGGAAATACAGATTTGCAACCCTTCTAAATTGCTCAAACACTGCCTTAGGTAAGAATGTAGCAAGTGTATACTTGGTGGTTCTAACATAATTGCTTTCATAGTTCTTAGCAGTGGCCTCAAGGCATTCAGGGTCATTGCAATGGACTACTCTAGAGAATCCGGGGCCTCCGATCCGCGAATGCTCCTCATCTACGGATGGTTTTCCACGGTGAAAGGCATGGATTCTCCCAAAATGCTGCCTCTTCCTTCTACCACCACCCCCACCACCACCCATATATTACACAATTTTTTCCCACTCAAAGAGCCTACTTTAGCAGAGAGTTTTTCCAGAAACAACCGAGCAAGTTTCAGTTCCTCCAAACTCAGAAACTTACCCAACTGAGAGAACTCAATCACTCCAGTCCCCCAGAAGCAACTGTTTTACAACAACAAAACAGAAACTCAACAATCCCAGAAAAAGGCAAGGCAAAATATATATGAGCTAGAACAAGAGTGGAGATCTTTGGAACTGAAGCTTGTACCCAAAACTCAGAGATAGGCAGGCAATGAAAGTCGCTCCCGTACTCCTCCTATTCTCTTGCTTCTCTCTTTTTTTTTCTTTTTTTTTTGTGATGCACAACAACTCAACAAGGCTAAAGAGAGATGGCTATACCTTCCCAGCTTTGACTTGTAGCTAAAGGTCTAGAAGCACCAAACTTTGAACGAGGAAAAATGGGAAATGGGAAATGGACTCTCAACTCAGCTACTTCTTGAGAGAGAGAAGGGAGAAATGCCAAAGAGGTTATCAAACAAACAATCAACCCATTTGAAAAATGTATCTGACACAAAACTAGAATATTAAGCTTTTACAGAAACTGGAAGATACGATATATTATATACCAAGGGATCTGGATTGTGATTCCAGTTGAAGGTTTTGAGTACGGACCAAGTCTTCTAGAAGGTCAAGAAATAGCTATAATTAGAGTATTAGTGTAATAAATAAATAAAAAATATCAAAGTAAACACCTTTCTCGTGTTTTTTGGTCCATTCTGGTTCATAAGTAATACGGACCAAATTATATTTCCATTCTGGTTCGTAAGGAAAATGGACCAAATTATATGCACAAGGATAATAAGAAAGTGATGGGTAGCTGTGAAATGAAGCAGTCAGCATGATAAGCAAAAGCAAAATTATGAAATAGCCGTCATAGCTGACGTACTGGAAGTTGAGATAAATATGAATTTAAAGTTGCTGGCATTATAAAAAAAAAGTAAAAAACGTGATGGGAAAGTTGAGGCCGATAGCTAATTAAGGTGGGTAAAAGTCTACGTTTTGTTAATAATTTAATACAATGATTGCGAGGTTGGCCAATTAAGTTTGACCAACCTAGGTTCGAACCCCGAAGCTGTCAAAGTGGCGAGGCACTGTGCTGCAATGCACAGTTGGAGCATTTCACATGCGCCGAAGGGGTTTATCTTGGGCCTAGGAAGCCTTTGGGTTCCCCTTGACAAAGTCAAAAAAAAAATTAAGTTTGACCAACAAGTAATACTGTCTGTTCTTGACCAAATAAAAGCCAGCCAAGTCTCGTTTCAGGAAGAAAAATAGGACTGTCAAGACGTTTGGATTTCAAACGAAGAGATTAAAAGTCAGAACAGCCAATAAGAGAGACTAGCTAAGAAGATGATCCAGATTCAGAAAAATATCTATCGAGTCGATCAAAAAACAAAATGAATATTGCAAATTATATAATTTCCTAAAAAATCTGCATATTTTTCCGCCGTTAATGTTTTAGTACAATGAATTATCCAATTTGGGCTATAAAAATCCAACATGAAAATGACCGAGCCTGGATCTAAACCTCTTACTGAATCAGGAGAGCTAGAAGAGGGAGCAAATATGGGAAAATGATTTTTGAACCAAGAGCAAAGCAGAAATAAAAAAGAAAAGGGGATTGAAAATCAAAACTTCAACAGACCAAAACAAAAAAAAGCAAAATTTCAATGCCCTAATGTTACCAGCAAACTGTACATATATTTTGTGACAACATTACATTAAACTGCAGCAATAACCCAAGCTCTATAGCAATGCACATGATCATATTGGCATCCCTCTCTAGTTGTCTAAGATTTCACTTCTGAAAGTATAGATCATGCAGATGCATCCAACCTCTATTAAGTACAATCTAATTTCACTTTAAATTCCTCCAAAAAAGAGCAAGAAGACGAAGCTTCCCTGATTCAGGACAGGATTCTCCACAATTCTATGCAAATTGACACTCCAGCTTAATGATGTTTCTTCTGGAATTTTTTGTGACAGCTATAGTTTCAAGGGTGGGAAGCAAACCTCATATTCAATCCCTCCTTTTGTGCTTATCTCTCTTGGTTTCTGTGCGTTCCTTCTCAGGGGAATAATCATATCTACTTGGGGAGTCTCTGCTTCTACGCTTGTGATGTTTTGAGTGACTTCTGCTACTACTGCTCTTTTCTCGTGAGGGTCCTTTCTTCTTCCCTTTAGACCTAGAATGATATCGGTCTTGATGATCACTGGATGAATCACTATCTGAATCGCTGTGTCTGTGTCGACGTCGCCTGGAGCGCTTTCTACTCCTTTCATCTTCTGATGATGAGCTGCTGCTTCGGTGCCGCCTTGAGGGGGTTTTAAATTTCCTATCCTGTAGAGGTCCTTTCTCTGAGATATTTTTATCAACCTGATTCCCTAAAGAAGCAGTCTCAGCGTATGTGCTATTACTTCTGGCCGAGTTACCTATTAAGTTACCATTAACAGGCTCCCTTTTTTCAGATGAACGATCTTGAACAATCTCCCGGCTATGAGGGACATTAAGAGTGGAAGAATCTTCAACTGAATAAGTACTGTAAATTCTTGAATTGGCATTGGCAGTTTCTTTGGGAGGTGCAGAATTCATGGCTTTGTTTGTTGAGGAAGACAACTCGGGCGGAACCTCTAAGCCAAGTTCTTTACCCAAGGATTCCAAAAAGTCACCTGCAATCAAACGGTTTAATGTTGTATTAGCTGCTTCAACCTTCTTCTCGGGATTGCCAACTTCATTAGGAATAGAGGTATCCTCTTCATCATCTGAATCATCAGAAAAGATAGCCTGCACAGGAATGAAGATATATGAGGCCCCATAAACAGCATTTGCATATAAAACCGTAACATTGGGTTGTGTCTGCTATCAGGTGAGTGGATACATCTCTGTCGTTTCATTGATGCTCTAATTATTGGATTTTTTTTTTCCTGGTTGGGGGGGGGGGGGGGGGGGTGAAGTATGTACATGGGAAGTGCCAAACGAGTTAAAAGTCTCACAGTTATGTATCTATCATGATGCACATTAATGATAGTGAACTAATCAGATACCATCTCACATTTAGCAAACTGGCACAACTCTTAAGATTTCCTGATCCAAGATGCATACTAAGTTCTAACATGGACTTGTTCAATATTTGGCACATTGAAGGAACAAGCAATTGCTTTTTGCAAAGAGACTAGGTATATAAGAGTTGAAGATACGCAGGTAGTCTAGGAGCATAGATGAAAAGTCATAGCCAACTGCACATATTATCAACATGGTTAATTACCCATAATGGTAAAAAGTTGTGAAGGTTGATGAACTTCTTAATTACAACACTAAAAGTAGTCAAGTACGATATTATGAGTGATATAAGGCCTTTATTTGGTGGGAATTACACATGCTGCTCGGCACTATGCAAGAATGAACTATGAAGTGTATAACCACTTCTGGGGAACTTTTAAATTTAATAGAGCAAGTCTGGTTCAAAGTACCTTGTAAAGGTCAACAGGCCTCTCCACATTTTCAACTTCCACCTCACCACCACTATCATTGTCAGCTGCATCTTTGCTTATTCCTTGGGCCTCAGGTTGAGGCATCTGATATGAGTCTCTCTTTACAATTATAGTTTCTTCTTCTTTAGTCGCTTTTACAGAATCGGATGTGAAAATGAGAGTTTCAATTTTACTCTTCGATCGTGGAGCCGGTGCTGGCTGCAAGTGGCAATGACATATAATCAAGCCATGATATTGGGCAAAAGTACGTTCACTAGAGTACAGCTTTTCCAATGAATCAAGTAAAAATGGTGTACTTCATGTTCTAGTTTGAGAGTTACCAAGTAATGCAGATAAACAGAACAAGAATTAGAAGAAAGTGTTTGACTGTACCTTCCCCATATAAGGATCAATCAGATCAAACCGTTTGCATAGGATAGGTGAAGGACGCCATTGATATTCTGTTCGTTTTACGTGGACTTCCTTTGGGATTGCATCTTGAGCTTGAGTATCTTTAGCTTGCTGTTTTGATAATTAAGAAACCAATCAGAATCGACATCTACATACTCAAAATGTGAAAACAATATGAACAAAGGCATACCACAAATCCCCCAGAAGTAAATTCCATCCCTCCAGTAAGTGATGTAGAGATTTCTTTACTCCATTTCCCTTTTTTTATTGCCTCAGCTGCAGCTTCAAAGTCTAATCTCTCAAGAGCACGAGCTGCTTCTGACATATGACTAGCTCTACCAGAGTCAGTAGATCGAAGCCCTCCTTGGTACTTGTCCTTAAGAAACTGCTCAAACCTTTCTTGCTTTGCTGTATCATGTATGAAGGGTTTCGCGACTACTGGCATCTCACTCTACATTCAACACATAAATAATTTTAAAAAGGAAGAGAAACCCATCACTTCCACAGTCCAGATAAAACTACAATTAAGGGTATTTTAAAACAATTTATAGTGATAAAGCAGTATCAAACTAAAACCAAAGCCAGTAATTACAATTTGGATTCCATGAAACTCGTAAAGGTTAGCATATGAAAAAAGCACAATAATGAGGGATGGTACTCACATATGATGAGGGATCAGTAAATGTATCTGAAAGATTGTACTGAAGATGAATCGCATCTGTAGAAGGAATTGATGTACTCACGTCCTTAGAGCTTCGCTCCAAAGGCCTTTCCCCTAAAATTTTTCCACGACTCTCTGCTGTCATTTTCTGTGTTCTTGGAGACAATTTACCATCTAATTGCAGCTTGGTTTGATCTCCTCTCTTCTGTTGCTCCTCCCACAGCTTCCTTGTGTAATACTCATGACCATTTCCTCCAACAAGAAAACTAAACAATGGATTTGATTGATTTTTCTCTCTTGAGAGATCCTCAAATAATTTGCCACATCGAGCTACTAAAGTTGCAACCCCATCAATTAACAGTTTCAGATTATTATCCTGAGGAGGTGGGACTTCCAGGGGACCAGGATCTCCAAGCTTGTAGCTAGTCTCAGGAGGCCCAGTAAATTTATGATGGGGTACAAAATCCTCTGGAACTACAGGGGGATCAAATCTAGAAGATATCCCGGAGGAGTAGTTATCAGTTCTATATTCAGCAAAAATAGAAGGAAAAAAAAAATAGAAAAGTGAGAACATTGTTTTGTTATGTAAAGTATATGTAACTTCATCATGGACTCATCCTTAAACATTCAGAAGGATAAAATTTCAGCATATGCACATGCATATAAAACAGGTAAAACTGCCACTTGTGTTGTACGTATATCAATAGCGTTGAAGGGTTCTTTAGGCTAACTTTCAAATACCAAAGGATATCTCTGTTAACCAAAATGCTCAAAGACCTACAAGTTACAACTCATAATACTGAGAGCAAAATGGTAAAAGAAAGCAGTTTAAAAACTTCAAAATCAAAAACATAAATACAGAAATCCACAACCCACTTTACTTGGTATTCTTGTCCTACTTTAAGCTATAACAACTTTTACTTTATAAAATAAAAATTTGTGTATCAGAAAACTAAAATCTCTAATTACCTTTCAAGCTGGTAGTCAGAATTTGATGCAAGTCTAAATCCAGAGAGAGCACCTGCTTCCTTTTGAACTGACTTTTGCTTACGATCCATGATCAATTTTGTTGGCTCATCAATATCTTCAGCATACGTCTCCTCGAAGTCATAGCCTGAACAGGACGGGGGGAAGAGAGAAAGAACTTAGAACATATGAAGGGTGAACTGAGAGGTGTCAGCTAGACCATATGATTAAATTTTTTTGCATCCTGTCGACAACCTGGAAAGAATCCCACTGATATCTAATCACCAGAAAAAAAAAAATATAATCTATTTAACACCCCCCAAAAAAAAAAAAAAAAGCAGAGCTGACACAAATGGAATGCCCACTGAGTTAGCTCAAAATAAAGCATACTACGTATATCTTAAAAGCCTAGAATTTTCATTTCAAAAAGAAAAATAATAATAATAAAAATAAAAAAACAAACAAACCTAGAAGTTTATGGCTTCTTAGGAACCTATAGCGTGGGGACTGGGAGGACGGAAATAAGTGGAAGAAATATCATGTAAAAGAAAACTGTTACAACTATAAAAGCAATCCAAATGAGGTGGAAAGAAAAACACAGATCAACTGTGTTACTAATCGATGGCAGCAGTTTCTTCCACAATGCATGTAGCAAAGGGCAGCACAAAAACAGAGTGGTTTATGCAATGATATCATATGCCTCTAAAACACCTATAAATTCCAGCCTTGGATTCATAACTCATGGCACCAGTACTAACCAAAGGCTTGACCAAAGAAAAGAATACTAACCAGCGGCATACACATCCTCATCTTCAGCATCAAAATCTTCAAGTGCTCCAATTCCAAAACCAGGAGCAGCTTTTCCTGCTGATGAATAACAAGCCAGATCAACCATAAGTTGAGACATAAAAAAATCCATGCAATTAAATAAAACAATAAGAGGAGGATGGTGACCTAAGCAAAAAAGGAATGCCTACTAAATGAATCATAAATCTTACATTTGAAGCCAAAAAGATTATTGTTCATTAAAAGAGCACTTTTGTTTCCAGGGCCCCTATTATCAGATACGCGTGATCTTTTCTTTTCTGAAAATAAACAATTAAGAAAAAGTAGTGGTCAGATGACATCCATACTAGTAATCAGAAATACATGACCAAACCAAGAAATTGCATACCCCTAAACTCAGGAGCATGCTTAAAAGGATCAAAGCCTAATCCATGCAGATCCTGCTTTGGGTTGAGTACATAAACCTGAAAAAGTAGATGTGAGGCAGAAGTTAGGGTTTAGCGTGTATATAAATTCCAAGATCCATCTGATGAAGATATCTACTGATTTGCTAATAAACTGAAAACAACTAAACATGCAGTTATGATCACTAGTAAGAAAATGCTAAGAGAACAGGATTTACTTACAGGTGTATTTTGTGAAGATTGGACATCATCGCTTGCAGGCTGCTCTGTATAATTCTCAGATTTATCATGAATGGGTTCAGAGTCAGCCAGCTGTGTTTTCGCATCATTAGTAGAAAATGCTAAGAAAGCTTTTCTAGCCTCCCTTCGAGCATCTGTAAGGAAATACATGATGTTAAATCCTCCAATGATATTACTTCCAACTCTATTGCACACATACACATTCCATGAAGTATCTTACTCTCCTCCATACCCGGGTTTGGGGAGTAGGGCAGGGGGGGCAGTTACATATGTAGTGCTAAGCATGGATTGAACATAGCATTGCCGTACAAGCTTGTATATACTACTACTATTTTGTAAGAAATGTATACAGGTAAATCTACACTCTATGCATAATTTGAAAAAGTTCAAAGTTACAGCATGGGACCTCATACAACATTTCTAAGTTCTAGCCTGAAAGAGAAAGGCCACTTACTATGAACTAATATATCTTAGAAAAGAAGCAACCGCAGTATTAATATGAAAACAATCTTGAATTCGCATTTGCAACGCATACCATATGCTACATCAGTATGTGAATCCTTAATTGATCGACCACGCCGCCATCCCATCTTCAGCAGCAACTTTACACCTAATCCACAAGGACATTTCGGGGTTAAATGATGTGCAACTGCAAACTATTTCAATAATTGCTAATCCAAAATTAGGAAACGTACCTATAGAATCTGTGGCCGGAAGTACCAATTCATCAGGAACAGGTCCAGGAATAGCTGATGGCCTATAATACATGCAAAACCAACTTAGTCATCAAGTTGACTAACATGAATATCGAGCAAACAACGATCACAGATGATTAACACTAACCTTTTCTGATGTTCCTTTTCTGCATGTTTTCGAGCGTGATCTGCAGCTGTAAACCCAAATGTATCAAACTGCGAAGATGTCCCCAAAGATTGACCTTCCAATTCCTAAATATAGTCAAAAAGAGAATTGCAAATCTGAATTAGAATGTTAAAGTAAAATCAAAGTTACTGAGACAACTACTTCAAGAATCTCATTCGACTCAAAAAGGGAAGATTATTGCTAAATATATGTGTGTTTTTGTCCTTGATTGGGCTAAATCGCTAAATTTGTTAAGAAATATATTATGTTACTTAGACACGTTAGTGAGCAAACCTAACAGAATATGATTTTAGAAAGATGACGCTTTGGTTGACTTCTGTACAGCAGTACAAATTTTCGCCAAATTCAAATCAGCCTTTTCACTAAGTAAAGTTTCATCTTCAGGTCCTTTTGGAGTTAGAATTTCAAACAAATAAAAAAAAGAAAGGAAAAAAAATATCATTCTTCCACCTAGATTTACAGTTATCTCCAAGGAAAGAGCACCTTCTGTCAACTTCATAAATCCTAAAACTATGATTCTATTGACATCCTTAGCGATTATCCTAATTTTGTTTAGCTGGACAACTGTAATAAACATAGATAACCTTCTTTCCAACTTCTACTTTACCCCTTATTCTATGTTTTGCAAAGTGAATAAGAATTATTCATACGATCGAACCTTAACTGTGAAAAGGTGTATGAATTTCACCACCAATGGATTTTCAGTCAGCTCATAGGCAGAAAAACTAAGCATGTAATTGACCATTTCCTAAATGCCCTAATTCCCATATTGACAACTGAAACACTTCACACATTTGAAAGATAAAAACTGAGAGAATTTGAAATAAATCTAAGGTCCAGGTAAGATCAAATTAAAACATACAGCTCTTTCATCTTCATCTAGAAAGTTCAAAATGTCCTGCTGTTTGACTTCAGCTCTGTTCTTACGGGAAGACACAAAGGTCTGTGGTGTCCAACCTGCACATTTGTTTCACATCACAAGAACCATTAGCTACCTGAGAAACAAAAAAAACAAAAACAAAAAAATTAGAAAAGCAATGAAACACTCTAGTTCATAGGAATGCGTAGCAATACCCTCTTTCGATCCCACTGTATTGTAGTAGCCAGCAGAAAACCCTCCGCTAAAGGCCCCGTGAAATCTTCTTCTCCCTTCTTCATCTCTAACCTGGAGAGAGAGAAAAATCAAGAGAATGCTTCATCCAAATTTGCTCATTAAAACCTCATCAGGCCCATAACATCATTATTATTAATCCGCAAGTAGAACGAATTAAAATCAAATGTTGCTTAATTCCATAACAGTAATGCATGAAGTTAGAGTTCTCTAAATTATGTTCTAAGCAGTACATCTAGCTACGCAGGCTTGATTTCCAGAGTAACAATACAGATTATTCATCACAAATGTCAAACTCTTCCTAATCTAGAAGCCTTGGATAAACCATAGAAGCTCAACTAGTCAAAATTACTGAGCCGAGCTCGAAAACGAGAGAGTCATAATCTCTTCCATTGTCTGGAGCTAAGAAAATAAACGATATACGGAAGAAGGAGGCTCGGAACTACCTCTTGCTTCCAAGGAGCGAGAGTGCGGAGCTGACCGGAGGCTTCGGCGACGGACTTCTTCTTCCGGCTGGTGTTGACGTCATCCTCGCGCGCTATTGGCGTTCCGTAGAAGACGAAGTCTTCTTCGTCGGAATCCATTTTTGTTTTTTTTTTTTTTTTTTAACTTACGAGCTTGAGATTAACAGCAATGCTTTGTAATCGGAATTGGAAAAGAAAACCTAGTGCGATCGAGATGGAGAAGATAATACGGTTATGAATTCTGTATAGGAATTAGGATTTCCAGGAGTTTAGTTGCAGAGCAAAAGCCCTCCTTCAAGGGAGAGAGAGCGAGGTAGACGAAACAAGAAAGCGAAAGAAGGAAGGGTGCTCCTGTGAAACGGACTCGGAGGCCCGCAATTTGCCCCGCAAAAGATAAATGAAAGGTTGTTACGGCCCACTGGCTACTCGTCCCAGTAGGGCTGGGCACGGGCCGGGACGGGCCGGTTATAGGCTGATACCGAGCCCGGTACCGGAAATATTTTTCGGGACGGGCCTTGGTTTTTTTGAATATGGTACCGACGGTACCGAAACTGAACGGGATCGGATCGGGCCCGGGCCCATTTCGGGATCCCAGACTCCCTTGTTTTTTCCTATCACTTGATTCACTTAAGGATATCTGGTTTTCCAGATTTCACTCATCCCAGAATGCAAATACATATTTCTAGCAGTCCTAGCACTACAGCCTACAAATCTACAATGTTGACACATTCAATTGTCTTAAAACAAATCAAAATGAAGCACATTTGGCCATTTGCCATGAAAAGAAGAAAAGAAGAATGACAAGTTGACAACAATCACAACATGTCAATATCTGCACATGACAAAATATCAAGTCAAAAAACTGCAACTGATTTAATTGTAGATCCCATTCATTTCATTGATCTCAGTATGCAGCCCTGCAAGTGCAAGAACCTAACAAACTAGCTCCACTAGTACCCAAATTTGATAACAAATCAAACTGTACTAAGGCTATTGTCTTGGTGCTGCACAGGAGGAGAATGATTGCTACAAAAAATGCAGTTATGCACTAAAACAGTAAAACAATAGAACCTGCAAATTTGACACACTTGCACAGTTGTACTATTTCACAATCTAATATGAGTAATATCAAATTATCAACTAATCAACACTTCAACACAATGAAAGACCAAGCAAATCAGAAACGAATCAACTCAAAGTTTTGCAGAAGTGCAGATAACAATGCAGAACTGCAGAACTCAAAGTCTAAAACACAACAACACAAGTACACAATAGTGACAACACAACCATTATCAAACTCACAAGGTGCAAACTAAACTAGTCAATAGAAATAGGGACTGCAGCCTTTCCCTTCGATTTTGCCCTTGGGATTGTTGGACCACTTGGACGTGTGTTCCTGCTTGATGCACTGCTCTCATAATCTAACCAAATACCAGAAAAATAAAAGTAAGCACTCGAAGTTGTTCAGCACTTGCAAGAACACAGAAAAAAAAAAATTAAAATGCAAACTGATCAAGTACCTAATTCAGCTTGTTCATAGAACTCGGTGTTTTCAATGGAAGGCTCCTCATCTACCACTTGAGCAATATCATCTCCCAACAACCAATTCTGCATGCATATTAAACCCTCCACTGATTTAGGAGTCAATGAACTCCTAAATGTATCAATCACTCTGCCTCCGGTGCTAAAAGAAGACTCTGATGCTACTGTGGATGTTTGAATGGCAAGTACATCTCTTGCTATTGCTGCCATAACAGGGAACTTAGGACCATTTATCTTCCACCAACACAATATGTCGAAATCCTCTTCCTCATCATCAACAAATTCAAGGGGAGCATTCAAATACTGATCCACTTCATGTACCATGACAGCCTCATCACTCTCTTGGACCACCTTTTTCCAATTGTTTAGCATCTGACCCCTCACACCTTTCCTAGGATTACTTCGGCTACTAGTGATTGTGCTGCTTGAACTTGTAGGGCTTGGATGCCTGCGCATATGTCTGCCACCATCTACTGTTGGTGCATACTAAGAAGCAATAAGACAAAAAATTATGCATTAATACTTAGAACAAACTAAGACACAAAAAGATGAAAAGTAAAAACATAAACAGCCTCGAAACAAAGTGTAAAATCATCAAAGTTCGAGTTGTACCTCATCGTATAGTGCCATCAATAGAGATTTAATCTCATCAGTTCTGTGTTGCACATCAAAGTCATCCAAACCCTCTTCCTTCAAGGAATGTGTGTAATTCCTAAGCTTGAACCTTGCATCGAGTACAAGTCCGATAATAACCAAGTGGTTGAGGTCTTGAAAGCTGCCATAGTATTTCAAAAACCTAGATTTCATATTTGCAGCCATATCGGTTAAAACCTTTTCTGTATCGGAACCAGTTGCTATCTCAGGTTCAAGGAATAGGCTGTTGATGTTTTTCTCCATTGTTACGACATCATGAAATGTCGTATGCACAGTTGGATGCAAGCTTGCACTAACTCGCAGCGTCACGTCGTAAAAAACTCTAAGTAGATCAACAAAAATCTCAGCCTTTTCCCAATCTGATTTTGCAGGTGGTCCAACTCTGTTTCTCTTGTTAGTACTAGGAATCAGATTGCCCTCCTCATCATACTCCTCTTCTGGTTCCTTAAAATAACCTAGATACAGCTGATCCTCATCTTCCTCCATCCTAACAAAAGCTTTCTTGAATTTTAAGGCTGCCTCCAACATTAGATAAGTTGAATTCCATCTTGTTGGGACATCAAGACAAACCAGCCCTTTAAGAGGAAGCTTTACCCTTTCCACAGCTTTTCGAAAACTATCTAGTCGATTAGGTGAAGACCTAACATACTTGACAACATTCCTAATGGCTAAAACACTCTTTTGCAGCCTCTTCAAGCCATGTCCCACAATCAGATTGGTTATGTGGGCTGTGCATCTCACATGCATGTATTTACCACCTAAAACAGGTTTGTAACCTTCAGATTTGTTCATCTTTGATATAAGCCACTCTAAAGCTGACTTATTGGCAGATGCATTATCGACAGTGATGGTTAAAACTCTCTCAATCTCCCACTGCAGTAAACATGACTCTATAAGCCTACCTATGGTTGCCCCTTGATGATTTTGGATAACACAAAAGTTTATAACCCTCTTGTGCATTTTCCAATCAACATCAACGAAATGGGCAGTAAGCACCATATAGTTAATGTTTTGCACACTAGTCCAAGTGTCCGTTGTAAGACACACCCTGTAAGCCTTCAAAATCTTGATTAATTCTTTTTTCTGTGCATCATACATTCTTAGAAAATTTGTAACTAGTTTCCTACGAGAGGGTACTTTAAACAGAGGGCACACTCTAGTACAAAACCGATTAAAATCTTTCTTCTCAACAAAGGTAAAGGGCAACTCATCTATGACAATCATTTCTACACAAGCTTCTAGATAGTCATCTTGATCATAAGCTACTGCAGTTAGCTTGTTTCCCTGAGACTTATCACCTATAAGAACCCTCTGAGTCTTGCTAATATTAGGTGGATAGTACCTACAAAATTGATTAATATGCCTAATCATCCCCGAAGTCCCATTCTTAGAACTATCCACTGCAAAGTCTCCAATTTTCCCTCTAGGACAGTAAATACAGTGAGCTCTTTTTTTAACAATGTCTATCTCATTCCCTTCAGCATCTTTACCCTTCTCAATCTTGTCATACTCCTTAAAATGTTCCCAAACAAAACTACGTTTAGCAGAACTAACCGGATTAGCAGAATAAGTAATTCATATTCGAAGCATGAAACTCAAAATACCCTGTTTATAATCTCAGAATTTTTTTCTCAAAAACAACTACATCTTACACCTCTTAAAAATTACATAACCAAATCCTCAAGTTACTTATTACAGCACACTCTCACCAAATCAATGTGTAAAGCTCAAATGAGCATAACACTCCTCACAAAAACAAATGTTGTAAATCCAATACTAATACTCTAAACCGCACGATCACTGCCCTGATTCTCCTGACCTGTAGGATTACCCGCTACACAATTTGAATAGTGTACCGGGAGTTGCAACAACACAAAACCCGGTAAGCTTTTGACAGCCCGTATGAGTAAACAAGAAAGAACTGTTGATTTATTCAATTATATTTATTATAACTCAAGTAGACAATCAACACACTCACAAGGTAACTCCAAAAATCACAGAAACATATAAGTATATTCTCGATGCTTTCTTTTAAAACTCAACATTTGACTGATCACAACCAACAAATATTGCAACATTAATATGTGAAATAACATTAAAGCAAAGCATGCTTGATTCTCTTTTCACTAACACCTTCACATATTAACAATATATCACAAATAGATATTTGATCAAAATAATATAAGTACACTTTTCTTTTTAGTGAATTTTCGGATTAACTGGTAACAAATCATAAATACAAGTACTAGGGTCCAACGTACTATACCCAAAGCACGAGTAAGTCAGGTTGACTGGTAACAAATCACAAATCCACGTACTAGGGTCCAACATACTATACCCAAAGTACGGGAAAGCCGCAGCATACTAGGGTCCAACGTACTATACCCAAGTATGTATACCCAAGGTCGGCTACTTCCTTCCTATGAGTATAATAGTGCACTATCTGTAGGGACTAGGGCCCAGGCTTAACGTCTCATAACACCAAAACATATTTACCAGTAATTCATTTAAGCACGGGGTTGTAGGAATCACCCGGCTTCACAACTGTACTTCTCAGACATAATCAAATTCACAAAATACAATCTTTATGATTTATAGATCGTATATATGTATATGTACACCCACATAAAGAGACATATTATTTCAAGATAAATCTTTATTTCTTAAAATAATTTCCACATAATCACATTTGGGCATATAAAATAGCTTTCACACCACATGATCAACATTTTATTATTCAACAATTAAAATGCGAGATTAATAGCTTGAATAATATCAAATCCATTCTCAATCATTTCATCACACCAATCACACATCAACCAATATATATATTCTACGTAAATATATATATACGTAATCATCCGCTCAGGGATGACCACTAATATCAACTATAGTTCAAGCATAAAAACCGTGAAATTCATTTGTATAAATGAAATCATTTTACTTACCTATGGACCGTAGTTGATCAAGTCCATATGATTTAAAACAAATATTTATTCCACAAATATTTTCACACAATTGCGATAAAAATAAAGTAATTAAATTTATTCGGTTCGTAATATGAACCACGTGAAGTTTACTCACCTCTAATTCCCGCTGCGTCTTCTAAAAGCCAAATATCGATCCGAATCGTCCACCAACTCGATTCGTCAATCACCTAATCAGATACTATCTTGACTTAGTAAATCAATCATAAACCACACATATACGGAAATCCAACGGTCGGATTCTAATTTAATGATGATCCAACGGTCGGATCGAAATTATACGATGATCCAACGGTCGGATCCTCACGGATCGCCTTTAGGATCATTCTCCAAAATTATCATGAAGATCCAACGGTCAGATCTTCTTGAATCACTCTAACAAACATCTCCACAAAATTATACGAAAATCTGACGGTCGGATTCTCACGAATCGCCTTCCGAATCACCATTTCTCAATTATACGAAGATCCAACGGTCGGATCTTCGCCCGTGACCACACAAAGTCATCGGGACAGTCATACGATCAACATATCTAAATTTGAAGTAAAACCGATGGTCAGATCTTCGCAGATCGTAACCTGAAGATAAAACGTAAAAACGTTAAATAGTAACGTAAAAACGTAAATCCACTATTTATCAACTTTTCTAACATAACCTTGTTATATATCAAAACGCTCGTATGGATGCGTAGATCATCGCCTAGATAATGAAAACTCAAAAAAAGGGTCCGACGCGCCACCACACCCGGAGGTCAGACGGCGGTCAACGCCGGTCAACAACCTCAGATGGCAAAGTGACCAACTACAAACTGGTTCAAAATGAAGGGTTGATCGACTTTCATACCTGGAGCTAAGCGAGATTCGGTCTAGATCGTCCTAGATCAAGCTTGGAAGTCGGATTAATCATGTGCGTCCGATCAGATTTCAGATTAAATCAGGGACGTCGAAAAAGTCAAACCTTGATCTAGTGTTCTACACTCAAAATCGTGATGAAAGACTTACATGGGGATGATCAGGGGGAAGAGACGATCACGAAAATGAAAAGGATCGGCCGAGGTGACGCCGGAAAAGTGTATTTCCGTCCGGGTCACCGATCGGAGGCTGGGTGGCTTCGATCCAGGTCTGGGGGCGGCGACAGGGCAAGGCGCTCCCACAGGGCGACTGGGCGGCTCACGGCGAAGCCAGGGATGGCCGGGTCGTGGCCGGAGGACGGCGGAGGACGAAGATGGGTCCGAGTCGGGTCAAGCGGTTCGGCCGCGTAGGGAGGAGAGAGAACGGAGGATTCCAGGGGCCAAAACGCAATTTTTCTGATTTTTCTGTCCTTAATGACAGAATCAGAAATTTTTCCATATTTATAAAAAATTCCCAATTTTCAAATATTCATAACTTATTCATACGAACTTCGAATATTGCGTTCCACATATGCACGAGATCGTATCGACAAGCTCTACAACTTTCATGAAGGAAGTTTTCCCAAATTTTGAACGTATAAAAAGTCACTTTTTGAGACCCCCTAAATAACGTTCGTTTTCGAAAATTAAATCGTTCGAACTAATTCCACAACTTCTCCGAGCCTCGTACTCGCTCCCACTATCGTGAAATCATTTCTAAAAATCCACGGAAATTAATTTGGATTTTTCGGGGTATTACAACATGAGTCTTTGTTTATGTAAGTGAAAAGTCTGAATTCGACTCCCGTAGTTGTATAATAGTTGTTTGTATAAAGGAGAGGTCCTCCCTTGTATAAAACCTAAAATGCAATTTTGAGAAGTAAGAGTGAATTAAAGAAACTATGTGCAAACGGAGACTTTAATTATTGATGAGTACTTTGCCATGAGACAAGCTAGCACGTATTAATTCTCCATAAGACCATTTAGTCTCTTTTAAGTGGGAGGTATGAGTTAGACTCTCATAGTTGTATAATAGTTGTTTGTAAATTAAAATAAAAGCTAAAATGAAAATGTTAAGTGAATTGAAGAATTTAGATACAAACGAAAACGAAGACTTTAGTTACTGATGTTAAATGGAGAAGATTGAGATTTCCCACACATAAAATTGTCTCTCTAAATTAACTTATTGTTTCGAGTGCACCGATGAGTTTCAATCTCATATTCATGATTTTATATCTTTTTCAAAACTCTCATTTTTAATGTGCTCTAACCGAAATTGTGTGATAGAGTCGGTCTGTGACAATTTAAAATCACTAACAAATCCCACATCACTACAACGAGGCTCTCTCTTTTTCACACTCAAATTCTTCAACTTCTTCTTCTTCTCTGTCAAACTCATTATTCTTCTATCTCTCACTATATGTACTCATGGCATAGAACAATCAGCTCGTCCTTGCTTAACCACAACCCCAGATGACGAATAATTCGAAGGTTGAAGCTACATCAACACCATAACCAAGACACTCATCCCTGTGATGGTGCTCCCTTTTAAGGTATAGGCTCTCTTTGTTATCTCCTCAACTCCAGTTTTATAGGAATATAAGATTAATCTCTTCCAATATCTCATGCTATTTAAAGTTTTCCACAGATTGCGGTTAGTATATATGTTGATATCACATCAAAAGTTTATCCATCCGTTGTACATGCATGGTTTAATCACAATTCACAGAGTTAATATTGATTGGAAATGTAGGTACATTTCCTTATGAAAAATCAAAAGTTTATCCATTCGTTGTATATGCATGGCATGGTTTAATCATAAAATTAATATTGATTGGAAATGCAGGTACATTTCCTTATTTCCATAGATGTTATAAATGTGACTAAGAGAAATGAGACATAATTAGGGTACAAACACCAAATAAAAGAGTGTTGATTTACCCGTTGTATGAGTTGCAGGACCAATTCGTGTGACTAAGGTATCGTCATTTCTTATAAGGGCATAATTGTTTTTTCATGCAAAATTGATTTGCTGGGTGTATATAGATATTTGCTGGGTACATTTAGAAAGACCCAAATTTATAGCTCTACATTAAAACTATTTTCATAGTCTCTCTCTCTCTCTCTCGGATTAATTCTCCAAGAATCACAAACCAAAAAATTAACCAGGTCCAAGTGGGATGCCGGAGTCTGTCATCGAAGTTGAGGTCAACAAAGAGGAGTCTCTCGGAGAGTTTTGCAATTGTGAAGTCCTCATTTGATCCTCAAAGTGATTTCAGGGTGGCTACAACCGAAACTAGTCCGATTTGGGATCGGATATGTATAGGAAGAGATATGATTATGGAACAAGAAATAAAGAAGATGATGACTAGGCCTCATCAAAAAGCCCGCGGATCAAGTGGGCCGATGGAGGCCCGCCAGCCCTGAGGGCTAAAAACCCGGCCTGGCCCGTTAAAAAGCCCGCCTCGGGTGGGTAGTGGGCCGGCCCGCAAAAAGCCCGTAAAAGCCCGTAAAATATTATATATATATATATATGTGTGTGTGTGTGTGTGTGTGTGTGTGTGTGTGTGTGTTTATAAATATATACACACACACATATAGATATATATTTGTGTGCGTTTATATATATATATATATGTGTGTGTGTGTGTGTGTGTGTGTGTAGATATATCTATATATGTGTGTGTGTTTATAAATATATATATATATATATATATATATATATATATATATATATTTGTGTGTGTGTTTATATAGATATATATATATATATATATATATATATATATATAGGATTTTTCTCAGGTAAGGATGTCCTTAGTTTTTCTTATGGAACGGATTTACTGTTTTCACCCACTTTCCGATCACATTTTCACATCTTAACCGTTCAGTTTTTAGGTCCTAATGTATGGATCACCTCTGCAAAATTTCAGCCAATTTGGTGATCGTTAAGGCGTCCAAAACTGCAATTTACACGAACGAACCGAATCTGTCGAACCGGAACCGTTCGTTTACATTGTTGTAATTTGCAGTTTTGGATGTCTTAATGATCACCAATTTGGCTGAAATTTTGCAGAGGTGATCTATACATTAGGACCTAAAAACTGAACGGTTAAGATGTGAAAATTTGATCGGAAAGTGGGTGAAAACCGGAAATCCGTACCTAAGAAAAACTAAGGACGTCCTTAGTG
Source organism: Rosa rugosa (assembly GCF_958449725.1). Classification (NCBI taxonomy): domain Eukaryota; kingdom Viridiplantae; phylum Streptophyta; class Magnoliopsida; order Rosales; family Rosaceae; genus Rosa; species Rosa rugosa. Next base: position 53,817,312 of record NC_084823.1, on the reverse strand, counting down.
TAGCCGGACTGTATATATATATATATATAATATGTGTGTGTGTATATATATATATATATATATATGTGTGTGTGTGTGTGTGTGTGTGTGTGTAGAAGTTCTTATACTTCTATATAAAATATGTGCATATATATATATATATTCTAAATATCGGTTGACCAATTCGATCGGATTCGAAAATATGGTGAAATTGGCTAAATTTTTTACCACACTCATAATTTATTGTAATAAACTCATCCAACGGTCGGTTTTTCCATTTTCTTTGAATTGATAGGGGTTGCTCTTAGGAGTGTATGATATATAAATATAGGTTTATAAGAGTAACTATGTTTGACCTAGTTGATCGAATTCGAAACGATAACCAAATTTGCTAGATTTTTTACAACCACCATAAAATATTACAATCTCTCAATCGACCGGTTGGTTTCTCCAAATTCATCTTCCACTTCATGGTTGTTTTAGAATTGACCTCAACAATTTAAATGCAATGTATAAGTCATACAACTTTAGGAGACAAATTAGTATAGGCCAACGTATTTGTAATTAAAAATTGAAATTTTTATCTTATGTCCACACACATCCATCGATGAAATATTTACAAACGTGATGTAAAAAAATAAGCAAGTTTTGCGTTCATCACGCCATCGGTCAACCAAGAAAACATGCAAGTGACTACAGTTGACCAATCCGATCGGGTTTGAAACTATGGTGAAATTGACTAAATTTTTAACCACACTCTTATTTTATTGTAATAATCACATCCAATGGTCAGTTTTCTCATTTTCTTTGAATTGCTATATGTTGCTCTTTGGAGTGTATGATGTATAAATATAGATTTATAAAAAATTAGTGCATTTAAAAATTTATTTATCAATAAATTAGTATCTATATATAAATAAAGATTTTTTTTTGGTACAATATAGAATTATAGATATGTTATCTTTGATTGTATTTGATCATTATCCAATGAATTTCCAAAGCTTGATTAAAAAAAAAATATTTGTGTCTTTAAATATTTATTTATACATAATGCCCGCAAGGCCCGGCCCAAAAAATCCAGCAAGGCCAAGCCCGGCCCGGCCCGAAAAAGCCCGCTTTATATGGACGGGCTTGGATTCGTCTATTTTTAATAAAGCCCGGCCCGGCCCGTTGACGACCCCTAATGATGACAGATGCAAAAATTATACAGTCAGATCTCTAAGGAAGGTGAAGAAGATGAGAGATGCAGAAGGAGGAGGAAGAAAACAAAATTTGGAAGGAAAAAAAAAGAGGAGATGAAGATGAAAGAGAACAGTCATTGAGAGAGAGATGGGTGCCTAGAGTAAAATCTGAAGAGACAAGTTTACACTTGAAAATATGTCAGGTGACATGCCAACTAACGGAGTCGTTAACGGCAGGTACAAAAATTGAGTCCGATTTTGTAATACCCCGAAAAATCCAAATTAAATTCCATGGATTTTTAGAAATGATTTCACGATAGTAGGAGCGAGTACGAAGCTTGAAGAAGTTGTGGAATTAGTTCGAACGATTTTATTTTCGAAAACGAACGTTTTTTTTAGGGGGTCGAGAAAGTTGACTTTTTATCCATTGAAAATTTGGGAAAACTTCCTTCATGAAAGTTGTAGAACTGGTCGATACGATCGCGTGCATATGTGGAACGCAATATTTGGAGTTCGTATGAATAAGTTACGAATATTTGAAATTTGGGATTTTTCTATAAATAGCGGAAAATTTTCTGATTTTTCATTAAGGACGAAAGTTTGCAATTTTGCGGAATAGTCCCTCCGGTCTCTCTCTCTCGGCCTCAGACCCGCCGGGTTTCCGCCGACCCGACCCGGCCGGAAAGGGCACTTTCCGGCATCCTCCGGCCACGACCCGGCCCTCTCCGTGATCGCCGCTCCAATCCCAGCCTCCCTCTGGTGTCGCTTTGCTCCGCCGCTGCCCCGAAAGCTGGATCGAAGACACCCAGACGAGCGAAACCGACCCGGCCGGAAAACGTTGACGCCGGCGTTGCACGGGCCGATCCTTCCCATTTTCGTGATCTCCTCTTCCCCCTGATCATCCCCATGTAAGTCTTTCATCACGATTTTAAGTGTAGAACACTAGATCAAGGTTTGACTTTTTCGACGTCCCTGATTTAATCTGAAATCTGATCGGACGCACAGGATTAATCCGACTTCCAAGCTTGATCTCGGATGATCTAGACCGAATCTCGCTTAGCTCCAGGTATGAAAGTCGATCAACCCTTCATTTTGAACCAGTTTGTAGTTGGTCACTTTGCCATCTGAGGTTGTTGACCGTCGTTGACCGCCACGTTGACCGCCGTCTGACCTCCGGGTGTGGCGGCGCGTCGGACCTTTTTTTGAGTTTTCATTATCTAGGCGATGATCTACGCATCCATACGAGCGTTTTGATATATAACAAGGTTATGTTAGAAAAAGTTGATAAATAGTGGATTTACGTTTTTACGTTACTATTAACGTTTTTACGTTTTATCTTCGGTTTACGATCTGCGAAGATCTGACCATCGGTTTTACTTCAAATTTAGATATGTTGATCGTATGACTGTCCCGATGACTTTGTGTGGTCACGGGCGAAGATCCGACCGTTGGATCTTCGTATAATTGAGAAATAGTAATTCAGAAGGCGATTCGTGAGAATCTGACCGTCGGATTTTCATATAATTTTGTGGAGATGTTAGTAAGGGCAATTCAGGAAGATCTGACCGTTGGATCTTCGTGATAATTTTGGAGGATGATCCTAAAGGCGATCCGTGAGGATCCGACCGTTGGATCATCGTGTAATTTCGATCCGACCGTTGGATCATCATTAAATTAGAATCCGACTGTTAGATTTCCGTATTTGTGTAGTTTATGATTGATTGGCTAAGTTAAGATCATTTTTGGATTAGGTGATCGACGGACGATTTGTGATTCATATTTGGCTTTTAGAAGACGCAGCGGGAATTGGAGGTGAGTAAACCTCACGTGGTTCATATTACGAACCGAATAAATTTAATTACTTTATTTTTATCGCAATTGTGTGAAAATATTTGTGGAATAAATATTTGTTTTAAATCATATGGACTTGATCAACTACGGTCCATAGGTAAGTAAAATGATTTTATTGTACAAATGAATTTCACGGTTTTTATGCTTGAACTATAGTTGGTATTAGTGGTCATCCCTGAGCGGATGATTACGTATATATATATTTACGTGGAATATATATATTGGTTGATGTGTGATTGGTGTGATGAAATGATTGAGAATGGATTGAATATTATTCAAGCTATTAATCTCGCATTTTAATTGTTGAATAATGAAATGTTGATCATGTGGTGTGAAAGCTATTTTATATGCCCACTTGTGATTATGTGGAAATTATTTTAAGAAATAGATTTATCTTGAAATAATATGTCTCTTTATGTGGGTGTACATATACATATATACGATCTATAAATCATAAAGATTGTATTTTGTGAATTTGATTATGTCTGAGAAGTACAATTGTGAAGCCGAGTGATTTCTACAACCCCGTGCTTAAATGAATTACTGGTAAATGTGTTTTGGTGTTATGAGACGTTAAGCCTGGACCCTAGTCCCTATAGATAGTGCACTATTATACTCTTAGGAAAGAAGTGTTCTCCTTGAGTATACATACTTTGGATTTGTCCTCTGTATGCTACAGCTTACCCGTGCTTTGGGTATAGTAGACATACCCTAGTACGTGGATTTGTGATTTGTTACCAGTCAACCTGGCTTACCCGTATTTTGGGTATAGTAGACATACCCTAGTACGTGGATTTGTGATTTGTTACAAGTTAATCCGAAAATTCACTAAAAAGAGAAGTGTGCTTATATTATCCTGATCAAATATCTATCTGTGATATATTGCTAATATGTGAAGGTGTTAGTGAAAAGAGAATCAAGCATGCTTTGCTTTAATGTTATTTCACATATTAATGTTGCAATATTTGTTGGTTGTGATCAGTCAAATGTGGAGTTTTAAAAGAAAGCATCGAGAATATACTTATATGTTTCTGTGATTTTTTGAGTTACCTTGTGAGTGTGTTGATTGTTTACTTGAGTTATAGTAAATATAATTGAATAAATCAACAGTTCTTTCTTGTTTACTCATACGGGCTGTCAAAAGCTTACCGGGTTTTGTGTTGTTGCAACTCTCGGTACACTATTCAAAATGTGTAGCGGGTAGTCTTACAGGTCAGGAGAATCAGGGCAGTGATCGTGCGGTTTAGAGTATTAGTATTAGATTTATAGCATTTGTTTTGTGAGGAGAATTGTGCTCTCTTGAGCTTTATAATTTGTTTTGGTGAGAGTGTACTGTAATAAGTAGCTTGAGGATTTGGTTTATGTAATTATCGAGAGGTGTAATGTACAGTTGATTTTGAGAAAAAAATTCTGAGATTATAAACAGGGTATTTGAGGTTCATGCTTCGAATATGAATTACTTAAATTCAGAATTCGGGGTGTGACAGATTTATTAGTCTAGGTAATGATTTGTTATTTCTAAAAGTTAAGAACCCTAATTATCAGTGCTGAAAAGTTCATGTGTTTTTAAAATTCTGCCCCATAATTATAATATTTATGGAGAAATTTTAAATACACACCCCTAATCACTTAATGCACATCCCTATTATTTTATATTTCAAATTAGATTTTGTAGGTAGGTTAAATGACCAAAACAGACATCTATGCATTAGAAGAATAAAAAAAATAGTCATATTTTCCTTATATTAAACTATTTATGTATAAATTGTTAGATAAACACAACAAATTTCTATACATGGCCTCCTAATTTAATACAAGAATAAAGTTAGAAACTATCTAATTTAATTTTTCCTTATATAAATTGTAATTAAATGAGGTTAGAAACCATAATATTTAGAATTTCAAAATCAATGACATTAAATGTTTTTAAAACGGATCCCATTTTAGTTAATTTCCTTTTTTTTTCTAAGAGATATAATCAATCTATTAATTTTCTAATATAAAACATCACGGGTGAAAAAACTTTGTAATTGTTAATTTGTTTGGCCCCTCTAATGACAACTTTGTAGTTCCGCCATTGTGAAGAAACTACTGATATAGTTTTGGTTAAATGTTCAACTCATAATTTTATACTTGATCAACATGGTGTTTGGTGGATGAGAACTCAAATAATACAAAACATATTTATATGCATCTATTTAAAGTGAATAATAATAAATCTTTATGGATTTCTCAATAACTAACGCAAGTAATCAATATGGTCATTTACAAATTAAAACATTAATTAATGTACTAGAATATACTAATTATATTAAATAGTAGCCTTAATATAGTCAAATAATAGGATATTTCATGATTTTTGAGATTAAGGATATTTTAGGTACTTTAGGTTGTGTATTTAGTAAAATATTAGAACGATAAATTAAATGGGTGGTGTATTAAGTATGCAGTGTGTATTAAGTAATTAGGGGTGTGTATTTAAAACTTCTCTATTTATGCCGGAACTCAATGTGGGAAAAAAAATTATCATAAACATATTTATCATTAAAAGAATTAAATAAATTAATCAACAACAAAAAGCTATGTAAGTCAATACGATTAAGCCCAAACCACACGACACTATATAATATGAAGGAATGTAGAAGGAACTAACTGAACGTGTCGTAAATAGATGAGCGTGTGCTAAATCACTGAATACACATGCTAAGTTAGCATTGCTAACACACTCCACAGCTCCACAGCTCCACTTGGCAATGTGAATCTAATTAATAATAATGTTAATTGATGTTGGAAGCCTACCTCAAGTCATATATGCAATGATGCGATTGTTACGGTACATAATATAATGTATATACTATTATAATGACCTGATAAAGAAATACTTATGCAAAATCCAATAATTAATACCAGCAAATACGTAGATGTTTCCTATCTCATGTCTATTCTCAAATTTCGTTTGAAGCCGCTCTAACAGACTTGAATACTACTTTCAGACACTTTCTATCTATATATAAGAAAAAGCATGATTCAAGCAAAAATACAGCACTAGAAAACCAAAAGGATGAAGTTCACTACAAATGATGTAAAGGCATTTCTCTTCCAAGTTATTACAAAGCTTGGTTGGGTTTCTGATCCTGCTGATCAAGAAATGGCTCAACCAGATTATTGGGCAAAGATGCTTATTGTGTTTTGTTCGGCATCCACCATTGATATGGCTCTCTTATCAGCCCAAATTCGCTCTCAACTCCCACCAGTTTTTTGCTTCCTCGGATTCACCATCACATTTTCCTTCACTTGCTTTTTTGTAAGCAAATTTATTTACTCCAACTTTTCACTAGCTGCTCATGTGCTCGAGCGATTCGGCATCTTCTTTGGGGTATCCGCAGTCTTCATATCCATCACAATTCCTTTTCCTTTATGGTTCAAATGTATCACTTGCATCATTTATATGGTCTCCTGGCTTGCAATGTAAGACCTTATTGAACTAGACATCAGCTTTTTCTGTTAAGTTGACATTGTGAGGAGTTTTGGAGTTCAGTTTGTAACATCAGTGAGTTAAATAAAGTAGTAATCGAAAATGATTTTATTTAATGCAATCTGTTTTGAATTTGAAATTCAAATTGTGTGATCATCCATATCAATCCTTATCAGACAAATAAAGATGTTATTTGACAGTTTCTTGATGGAAGAAACTGTCTCAACTGTTTTGCTGATATAAAGGGATTGTCAGTCTGTATTGATCCCTGCAAGAACACCATAACTCATATTCTTTTGTCCCATCACAAAATTGAGACTAAAGGGTGGATCTTGGAGAAGAGCAATGGACACAGGCACTTCATCATTATCGTGTTAGTATTACATGTTCTTTTAAATTCTGTTTTAAGTTTAAATTCCTGCTTTGCTGCAGATTATGTTCCTTGTTTATGATTCATATTACTGATTAATAACAATCTTGTATTTGACATAGTTATTATCTTAATCATGTGAATCTGTTTATATTAATGAACTCAGAATACATTTTGATCCTATAGAACAATTTCTCCAGAAATTGAATATGCAGATTTTGTCATTATGGTTCTTGTTGATTTAATAATCTGATCAGTTGCTATATGAAGTTATGTTTTCATGTTTTGACACTTTCTTTTTCTTACAATTGGTATCAGAGCCTACTATGCTCAAATTAAGATTGTTATGTTATTCGTTTTTGTTTAATTCTCATGATCATCTTTACATATTGCTGCACAATAGTTTCTTGAATTAGAATCCTTACTGCAATTCAACTTTGTTTGACTTGCGCATGAGTAGTGCTTTTGGATATTTAAGTTATGATTCTCAAATTGCACTGCAGAATCAATAAGATCATCATGCTTTATCTATGATACTTATCTGCAAGATGATACACAACAATGATCTAGCAGATTTGTCAAATAGAATATTTTCAGAAATTACTCAATATGTGATCCTGAGAACACACTCTTGATATTGCTGCACATGAATTATATATTCTCTTACTGTGTATCTCACTTTCCTGATTTGCTAAAAGTTACTTACACAAAGAGTAATCCTCTTCATGAATTCTGTAATATTCAAATTATATCATAATAGTTGTTCTATTTATAATTGTCATCTGCAGAACTAATTGCAGGATTGCTTCTTACTGATGTGAATAATGGGAAGTCCCATCAATTGCTGCATATATTTCATTGTATTTTGCATGCTGCCAAAGTAGCCACAAATACAAATTCATATGCATTCTGCAATGTTTTCGGGATAGTTCATGCACATTGTACTTGTCATCAAAGTGACTGTTGTGCAAGCTGATGAATTAATCCATTTATTAACAGAAAACAAAAACTCAAACCAACTTAAAATAAATTTGATTCTGGTTTCCAAAGAAACTAGCATTCAAACATTTGGTTACTTGAGTTGCATATACAGGTCATTAAACATTCAGATGATATCAGAGATAAGTGTATCACAAATGATACCAACTTCTTGAAAATATCATAGTTTGTTGGTCTATGTATTTGCACTTCATTAAAATGTTGTTCAAAATTTGAATTAACATTTGGGACATATATTTCTAGTGCATAATTTCATTTTTACAACACTAGTATGACTGACTTAGATTGAATTGCATTACATCCATGCATTTTCTTATGAGTATCAATCAGATTTAGTTACTCAATGAATTGAGCTTAAGAAATGGAAATGTGGTATAGAACTGCATCTAGGAATCCAAGATTTTGATCATATGTTGAGGGAGGAACCACCTGCAAAATTAATTGTAAAGCAGATACAAGAGTCTACATCATGGAGAAGCATAACAAGGTTCAATCAATTCCCTGTTTCAGAAGGTTGGATGGAAGTTTAGGATATATATAATAACACTCAACAGTTGGCAAAAGTCTCCATATGCAGAGGATGTGCAATTCAATCCAACATACAAAAGAAAAGGGCCATGAGGCAGAAAAGGAAGATGTACTGAGAAAAGGCAGGAGCCAAGAAATGTGGCAGATCCAGTGTAAGTATGAAGCCAAGGAACAGAGAACCAAGCGATAAAGAGGAAGCAATAATGAAGAGAAATGGAAAAATTGGAGTGAGAAAGTTTAGGGTATCCTGGAAGTATAAACTAAACGCATGTCTACGCTACATTTGTGTGGCTCATAAACAAACAAAACCAAGGCAGAACAAGATTTGAATTGTGACAATGGAGGCTCAATTTTCAAGGACACAGAGCTGTGTTATAGAAAGAAAGAAAAAAATCTGATGGTACTACTCAGTCAAGTGCAAGTTCAGCATCAAAAGACTTGTTTATAAGTATGTTTGACAAGCTAAAGCTAATCAGGAAGAATAGAATACTTCTTTGGTCTCGTAGTTATTCTTGTCATGAGTGATGAGAAGAAGTTGTTATTCTTGTCATGAGTGATGAGAAGAAGTGCATTGGATTGGACAGAATATTGGGGATTATTGCTACTGTTTTGCCATCCCTCAGTGACCTCTACTACATATGTCATATCATCTATCATTTCGATGCTAGATTTGTTACTCATTTAGTTGCAATGGATTTAAGCATAAAGAAGGCATTGATTACAATGAGACAACCATATGCAGATATGCTTATATATAGAAGATTGGGGGAGCAATTTCTTGGGAAAGAAATAAGCAGTCCTTGTTCACCACTTCAACATTTCAAGCTGATTATGTTGAGTGGAGTACTATCTGGTAATATATCTATTCAGGTAGTGTCAAGTTCAGTGGGAGATTATAAGCATTGCAGCTTAATTATGGAACTTGACAACACTTGGAATTTATATGCTGTGTAAATGCAGTACAAGTACATGAAGTGTGACCTGAATTTAAAATACATATGTATAAGCTTTGAATTAATTCTGCAGATAAGCTTATGCATTATTTGTCTTCTCGCTTTAATATTTAATTTGCTGCATATTATATTTTGGCCTTGATTCATGTTGCTGTTGATTTACACTCTTCTATTTGGCATAGTCATCTTAATTATCTAGCATGTGTTGATCTGTATAACGGCATACTCAGAATTAACCAAATTTCATAGTAAATTATATCTGCATGATTTGCATGACATATCTTGACAAATGTTGTTTCTATTTTAATTGTCTCGGTTGCGATATATATATATATATATATATAAGTGTTTACTTGTTTAATTGATGTGCTTTCAATCCAAGCAATAGCCTTAGAAAATTGCTTAGAAATCACAGTGCTTTTATTGGTTGGAAATTGGGTGATAAAAAAAAAAAAAAAAAAAAGTTTTTTGGCCAAAGAAGGAGATTTTAGCCACTTTCAGATTTTTTGAAATTTTCAACTCAGTCACTTACTTTTGCAAAACTGTACTAATATACTGGGAATTTGAGGTCGGTTTCTTCTAAAGAGTTTTAGTAGACATCTTAAAGAGTCATTTGGAATTGGATTCACCCAAAACGGAATTTTCTGGGATAAGTTATGAATTTCCAAAATCAGGAGTCAGTCACAGAAATTTCTGATATCAGCTTACTAAGTTTAGCCAAAGGCAGACTCTTATAGCACTTTGAATTCAATAGAGGACCTTATATTTCATATGAAGATTACATTTGTATTCATCTCAGTGCATGTTTATGTTTTCCATATTATTTTCAAATGCTAAATGATGGATATGCATGTTTAAAGTTTCTGGAATTGATTTTGAAGACTTCATATGTGGTGTGCTGTCAAAGTGGCCTCATATATGAAGATCCTAAAAGATCAACTACATCGATGAAATGTATAAAATGAATTCAGTTGCATTTTGCATATGAGAAATGCTATCAAAATGGTCTTATATAGCTAGATAGCAATAAAACTGTCTTCAGTTTCATCAGTTTAGAATTATGAAACTTAAAATTAAATTTGATCCTAATTTCCAAAGAAATTCTACATCAAACATTTGGTTTCATAATTTGCTATATATATTAGATGAATGAACAGTCAGTCAGTCATTTATGAAGTCATCATTTGAATTCTATCATTTGAATAAAATTAGGTTTCAACATTTGGTTGCTGTATAGGTAGAACATGTACATATGCAGAACCATGTACATATAAGGAGCCTGATACTGATATACTAAATCAGTGAATATATACATATGCAGAAAAACTTGATACTGATATAATCAGTAAGTTAATACAGCTCTTTATCTAGTTGAAATTAATTTTGGATCAAACATGTTTTACAAATCGATTACTGTAAATAAAGTAAACATGTACAAGATCATACTTGAGGTAGTTTCATGTAATTTTACTTGCTGCATTGTGATCATAGAAGACTAATGATTTTCCAATTCATTATAATTTTCTGTAGTTCAATGCAGTTTAGCAAAATTGACAGGACTTTGAGAAACAGATGATGTTCTTGAACTCTTGTGCACAATTAAGAAAACAACTCAATGTAAGTTGATTTTGCATGATATCTAGTTCAGTGGGAGATTGTAAGACCTTATTGAACTAGACATCAGCTTTTTCTGTTAAGTTGACATTGTGAGGAGTTTTGGAGTTCAGTTTGTAACATCAGTGAGTTAAATAAAGTAGTAATCGAAAATGATTTTATTTAATGCAATCTGTTTTGAATTTGAAATTCAAATTGTGTGATCATCCATATCAATCCTTATCAGACAAATAAAGATGTTATTTGACAGTTTCTTGATGGAAGAAACTGTCTCAACTGTTTTGCTGATATAAAGGGATTGTCAGTCTGTATTGATCCCTGCAAGAACACCATAACTCATATTCTTTTGTCCCATCACAAAATTGAGACTAAAGGGTGGATCTTGGAGAAGAGCAATGGACACAGGCACTTCATCATTATCGTGTTAGTATTACATGTTCTTTTAAATTCTGTTTTAAGTTTAAATTCCTGCTTTGCTGCAGATTATGTTCCTTGTTTATGATTCATATTACTGATTAATAACAATCTTGTATTTGACATAGTTATTATCTTAATCATGTGAATCTGTTTATATTAATGAACTCAGAATACATTTTGATCCTATAGAACAATTTCTCCAGAAATTGAATATGCAGATTTTGTCATTATGGTTCTTGTTGATTTAATAATCTGATCAGTTGCTATATGAAGTTATGTTTTCATGTTTTGACACTTTCTTTTTCTTACATGCAATCCTTTATTGTAATTACTTCCATACTTAGCATGAATGTAACCAAAAGAATAGCCTACCCACCAAGGCTCATATGATTCTCACACTTGACGTGAGCTGGGCTCTAGTTCTACAAATTTAACCGTTTTTGTCATTGTTGTAATTGCTTGTGTTTTTCTCTTTACGTCTAGATTCTTCTTTAAAAGAGATGATTTCGATCAGATCAAGAGGAAGGAATTATGGTACCATCAATGAATTCCGTCAATTTGGATATGCAGATCTTCTTCGTCTGTCGGAAACCAGATGGTTTAGGCTCCTCAACCCCAGATGCCGACGGTGGAAGTGGTGTATGGCTCTCAAGCGGTTACTTTGGCACCAACCGCTGATGCGAAAATGTCGTTTCGGGTTAAAGACAGTTGTGGGAGCCCATTTTTTATGAAATGTAGTTCGGACTGGTGGATGTCCCTGTACTCTCTTCTTACTCTGTCCCCACAATTGTTCCTTCTCCACTGGTTCCGACACTGGTGATTGATCCAATCCGCTGTTCAAGTCGCCCAGGCACTTTGGACGAGGTTTCAGAGGTCTTTAAGGAGGCTATTCCCAATTCCAAGCGTTGCAAAGGAGTTTTCAAACAATCAAACATGCAAGAGCAGTAATGGGTGTCCTTTGGAAACAACCAACTTGTTTTCCCCTCCCCCGTTCTCTCCCATTTTTGGGAGACAGGTCTGGGTCTTCCCAGACAGTGCAGTTTTGTGTGGTGTATTTTGTTTTGTATGGGTGGTACTCTTTCCTCGGTTTGGAGTTTTTCCCACTGGGTTTTATCCAAGCAAGGTTTTAACGAGGCTACCACTGTTTATGTTCTTCAACCAAAGAACTTCTAGATTAGGTTCAAGAGAAGAAGTGAAGACATTTTTCCACTTCTTCCATTTTATGGTTATAAGTATTTTCTTGTGAAAGTTACAGGCAGCGCAGCTAGTTAGTAGCGATGACGCTTTTGTTTCCTGACTTTCATATTAGGTTGTGGATTGTCATTTTGACTTTCCGGTACTTATATCCTGTACTTGTATCTCGATTGCGTTTAGCAGTTTAATGCAATGCATTACCTTCTCTCAAAAAAAAAAAAAAGATTCTTCTTTAAAAAACTTTATCCTTTGTATTATTTTCACTTTCATCTTATTGTAGGAGTGAATCGAGCTTTAAATTTCTTTTTGCTGATTGATTTAAAAAATAAAACAAACAAAAAGAATATATGGAACACTGTTGTTTCTTTCTCTAACCCATCGTGGTCAAAGCCTCTATGTAAACAGATGTGGGCATTTTTAAATTGGTGTTTCTAAATGTATCCAGTAAAGTTCTTAGTACACCCAGCAAATTTATTTATTTAAAAATATATCTAATTAAACAATCTAATTTCCCAAACTGACCTTACCTTGTACCCAGCAAAAGAAAAAATTTGCCGGCGTTTTTAATTCCTTATACCAATCGTCCAACCCTCACTCTTCTGTGATTTCGATTAACATGTCTTTTTTTTTTTTTTTTGAAAAGCATGGATTAACTAATATAATTCACGTCTTGTCCTTTGATCACTACTCTTGGGCCTCTCCTTTGCTGCCCGCTTTGAGAATAGTTTTCATGGAATCTTTTCTGCAATTTCTGGTTTCTGGGTTCTTTCAAGATGGGGTTTTTGAGAAAGCTACATTAAATGAGACTAGAGGTAATGGGGTTCTTTCAAGATTGGGTTTTTGACCACACTTGCCACTTGTGTTGCGAGGTCACACATCTACCTTTCCTGGAGGAATGAAAATTGGGATTTGTGCATGGGGATCGGAGAACTGGCTGTGGAATGTCAACTCTCATGCAAACTCTTTTCCGAGTCGTCGATCCTGATGCTAGCCGGATTTTGATAGATGGCATCAATATCTCTTCTATTGAATTGCATGATCTGCTGTCTAATCTAAGCATTATCCCTTAGAAACGAACCATGTTCGAAGGAACTGTACGAAGCAATCTAGTTTCTCTTGTTGATTGAAGCGCTCTAAAATAGTAATGGCTGACATAGCTGTCTGCCTTCTCCTATAGACCCACTTCATCGCTGTGTTCTTTTGCAGGGTATAAAATAAGGATAGTTTAGGAAATTAGGTGATTTAATTAGATATATTTAAAAATAAATAAATTTGCTGGGTATGCTTAGAACTTTGCTGGGTACATTTAGAAACACCCTTTTAAATTGATGGTTAGCCGATCGGATACTTTCTATCATTTTTTTGCAGTATAATCGTTGATTGAAGTATATAACATACTAGTAAAAGTGGTAATACACTGATTTTAAACATACTGACCTTCACACTGATACAACATATGTGAGATTTGATTTCTAGCTATAGACATCAGTGTGAAATGATCAACTAAACCGTACATAAGTGTAACGCCCCAAGCTGCACCTCACCAGCTTAAGCTCGTTACAATGCCGCGAGTCTCTAAAACATAAACCGAACGTTCGGCTTACATCGTAGAGAGCTGCTAGGCATTTTATTTGAAAAACTTTTTGTATAAACACAGCGGAAGCTACAAATATTTTTGAGGTGAAAATTTGTTTCATTCGTCTAGAATTTGATGGAAACGCTCACTCAAATGTTACGAACTCCAAAGAATCGGATTTCAACAAATTTGACACAAGGCTGACTTTCAACAAATCTCGAAACACAAAGTTCAAGAAATACAATATATTGTAAAGTCCGAAAGATGGTTTACCAAACTTGCTCTGCACACCCAGCTCCGTCCACTCCAATCCCGTTACCAGTGCACAGTACCTGCACATACACTGTTGTAGGGGTGAGCTTTCGTCCTCGCTGCTCTATGGGACCTACTTCGGCTAAGTTTGAAAATCAACTCAGCTTTGTAATAATTTGAATTTGGGCCCAGTGTGAAAACAAAGCGAATATATATATATATATATATATATATATATATATATATATAATATATATATATATAAGAATGACAAACTTAAAAACCCGATGCATGATTAGAAAACTACGTGCGCTTTACCTGATGGCCTGGTTCCATAGAACCAATATCTGACCTTACCAGTCACAGAGCGCCAAACTTAACACACTAGCTACACACACGGAACCGGGTCGTCATTGCGATTGCACTCCCTCCGACTGGTGTAGCTAACCCTCCAGAGGTTTAGGGGTGGCTAATCCCCAAGAAAGTCATCGACCACCTTTCCGCTCTCACACACCGCCATCAATAATCCGATACGCACGTTGACTTAAAAACATTTTAAATTTGAACTAACAATGTACTTTCATCATGCATCACGTATATAATCAAATATGGAAAATCACAAGCCAATAGAGAGTCCCGAGTCCCCTACCTAGATTTCGAAGCTTTACCATTTCATGTTGTTCGGAGATCACGAACCTTCCGTTCCTCTGGTAGCTGGAGTCCTAAGTTCCGACATTTCGATAGTTAATATCGCATTGAACTAAACAAATCGTACAACCAACTTTTCCTTGTTTGACTAGAAGTTGGACCATATTTGACCATTGTTTGACCAATCGAGACAGGTTCGATAATTAACCCAAATTAACGAACATTTACTTGAAATTATGATATCGACCAACTACAACTATGTTGAAGTAAAACAAACATCGACTTGATTCCAAACATATTAAGGTCACCCAATATGTTATTTTCCTTCCTTTACTTATTATCAATCAACAACATACACAAACAAACCATTTACATATTCACATCATTTACCCATTCACTGGAATAACAACAATCTAATTCCCCAATCCTAGCAAGGTTCCGATTCACAACGAGCACACAACATAGCAACCAATTTCAGTCCAAAATGGCGATACCCCTAACAGATTCCTCACAATTCCAACTCCTTCAAATTTAAATTCAACTCATAACAACTTAATAAACATAAAACCAAAAACCAGGATAATCTGATTTCAACCAAACCAACCAACTCAGTTCATTAACATCCGATTATCACCAAGTACCAAACTTTGATCCAAGGTTGGGATATATATACCTCAGGGTATCAACGGCTAGGATTGCACCGCAGAAAATCCTATTTCTGTAATTTATTTTTCTAAAATCCCACAACTTCGGAAAATAACAACTCGGGTATCCGGAAAATTCCCCGAAAATTTTCACAAACTCGTCGTGTCGTGTACTTTATTATCAAACTCTTAGATTGAGGATTTCACTGTATGAAAATTTCTGAAAACTTTCTCGAGCGCTGGTTATCGAGATCGATTAGTAAATTATCGAACTATTCCACTTAAGCTCAATACATTTTTCCGGGGCTCACAGTTAGCACATGTTTGACAATATTTCTCATTGAAATAAGTGTGACATAAAATTTTTGGTGCAGGACTCTTCCACGTTCTTAGCCAGGGCTCCTTTTATTTTATTTTATTTATTTTGTTTTTTTAAATTTTTTTTTGTTAAATTTCTTTTCTTTTTCTTTTATTTCGTGAATTGACTTTTTTGTCCTTCTCGAATATTTCAGTTCAAAAGTTTTTTAATCTTTCAGGGTTAAATCTGTCAAAATTTTCAAGTTTGGCTAACAAAGCCTCTTCTCTTAATAATAATGGGAAAAAGAGAAAATTCGAATACACCCAAATCTCCAATCGAAACGTTATTTGGTTCCTATTTTTGAGATTTTGTATTGACAGGTGGGTGTTTCACTGGTTTGGTTTTAATTACACTTCTCTTTTCGTCATCAATTTCAATTTTGGCTTTTGGATAGGCTTCCTATTGTTTCATTCTGTTGATTATTATTTGAAATACCAATTTTTAGTTTTGAATTTTAGTTCAAACGTGTTTGAAGATAGCATGATTTGTTTGGTTAAACACAATGCTTGAAGGGATACCGGTGGATTGGAAGAAGGGACTTTCGAACTTCACTTTACAGGTCCACCCTTTTTGTTAAGTTAAGTGATTCTATGGGTTTGTAGTGATGATTCTATTATTTGTGTTATTCAATTTTCTCTTGGGCTGCAGAAAGCGCTTCGTTTGTTTTTTCTGTGGTTATTTGGCACCCATTAAAGAGTCTGGAGAACAGAGTTATGCCTAAATCTATTATCTGGGTTTCATTAAGTTCATTACTGAGTTTTAACTTTTCTTTTCATTTATATTTATTCAGACGTATTTGATGCTCTTTATTTTTATTTTATTTTTATTTTTATTTTTATCTCTTGATTCTTTTGTTTCAAACAGCCAGGAGTGATTAACACCACGTTTAGTTTGAATGGAAATCTCATTTCAGGAGTGATCAGCCATGCAACTAGAGAAAATTGACTGTGCAACCAGATCAACCCATCAACTCATCTCATCTCAAGATATGTTGTTCCTGTTTTTGAATATCATTATGGCCCTCAATGAAATTTGTCTGATATTCTTTCATTAGGTAGTGTAACGTGTGGGATTACATTGCTTTCTTTCTTTCTGTTGAATAGTAGCATTCAAGGTGAAAGGACTCAGACACACAATCTCAATTTTGAGGGCTGGCCGGCTAAAGTGCAGATAGGGGAAATCCTCTCCCAGTGGGGGCAGGGCTGAAGGCAAAGTTGAAGGAAATGGATCCACAATAGGCAAAATTAGTTAGAGGGCTATCCTCCATAGTATGGCATTTGAGGATAATCTAAAGTTTTGTGTAAGGTTATGAGCCGTTGAAAATCAAAATTAATATAAGTATTATTGTAAGTCTAAATAGATATTGTTCAAATAATTTTTCCAAAGAAGGCAATCTGAGAGAAGAGGATGGAGAACCAGGCACCGAAGAAGAGGAAGGAGGAGATGTGGAATGATAATGATAATGACGGCAAAGAGAGATGTCTGCCTTGCGATGGAGAAAAGATAGGGTTTAGCTGTTTTGATGTAATTTCAGAAAAGGAGGAAGACAGAATTGGCAGGAAGTCCAAATTTCATTAAACAACAGTGGAGAGTTCCTCCGTGTTTTCCCAAAGCAGCTTTTAAAAGCTACAAATTCTACCTTCCCAACTTCGGCTTTACGGAGAAGCAATTCCAACCAAAAGCAGCTTTCAGAGATTTTACCAAACACCATGCTCTTGGCCCCACACACTGTGTGTGAAAATTGATATTTTTTAAAACCTAGTGGGTAGTTTTTTTTACAGAAGTTGGTAGTTTTTTGTGGAAGTTTGCACGTATTTATCTACTTCCCAACTTTACATTTTCTTTTTCTTCCGGATCCTCTTCTTCTTTCCGGATTCGAACCTATATCATTTCCCTGTTCCTTCTGAAACTAAACCTTCAAACTAAAAGAAATTATATACCATAATTTCAGACCAGCCGACTCCTACATGTTATCCAAAACCTGGATAATGATCACTGATGTAAACATCGCATGCCCTATTAAACAGATAATAAAAACATTCGAGAAACTATCTTAGATCACACTAAGTAGATTACAATCAATACCATAATACGATACTATAGTCTACAAGGTACTAAGTTCAAATAAAACTACAAGAACCAATAGCACACACCATGTCCTTCAATCTACAAAGTTGTTCTAAACCATAAAAATAGAGAATTGTCTAATAAAACTCTTCTAACCACCAAAAGCTCCCCATCGCAATCACAGAAAATCTCTATTAGCTGCAAGAAAGTTCCTAACTGAGTGCGAGACAGAAATATAACGCAACCTGTGGCAAACTTCTATGACAAGGCTTAAGCAACAGCACTGAGTAAAGCTCACATACCTTACTCCTTTTTGTGCAGTTATGGAGGAATCAGAGAAATTGGGTTCCGTATGATTCTATCTGCAAAGAAGAAGCATAACCCAGAAGACCCAAAGTCTGCGCAGAGGAAGGAGGCGAGGCCGGCGAGAATCCAGGAATTGGAGGACGTCAACAGCGACGAGCTGAAGAAGAAGGCAATCTGAGAGAAGAGGATGGAGAACCAGGCACCGAAGAAGAGGAAGGAGGAGATGTGGAATGATAATGATAATGACGGCAAAGAGAGATGTCTGCCTTGCGATGGAGAAAAGATAGGGTTTAGCTGTTTTGATGTAATTTCAGAAAAGGAGGAAGACAGAATTGGCAGGAAGTCCAAATTTCATTAAACAACAGTGGAGAGTTCCTCCGTGTTTTCCCAAAGCAGCTTTTAAAAGCTACAAATTCTACCTTCCCAACTTCGGCTTTACGGAGAAGCAATTCCAACCAAAAGCAGCTTTCAGAGATTTTACCAAACACCATGCTCTTGGCCCAAAAGCAGAAGCAGTCCCAAAAGCACCCCAGGAATCAATCCCAAACTAAGCCTCAAGTATATAAGCCCAGTTGGTGTTTGATTATGTGTTTGTCCATCTGGGTTTCAATATGATATGAAGATATAATCTCTAATTTCAATTGGTTTATACACAAAATCACAAAATCA
Source organism: Rosa rugosa (assembly GCF_958449725.1). Classification (NCBI taxonomy): domain Eukaryota; kingdom Viridiplantae; phylum Streptophyta; class Magnoliopsida; order Rosales; family Rosaceae; genus Rosa; species Rosa rugosa. The sequence continues at coordinate 53,798,231 of NC_084823.1, read as the reverse complement.
GTATTTTGGTTTATACAATCTTATTTGACCACTTCCCTTAGCCCAGGTTTACCAAAGATAATGGAAGAAGGTAACATACAGAGAGAGATGGAGAGGATCAAAACGTACACAGAGAGGGAGAGGGAGAGGGAGAGCAATATCAATCTGCTTTCTATAGAGAGATTAAGGGTAATTTGGGAATGCAAATATGAGTTAGAGGAGAAATCTGCAAAGGGTGTGCAGAATGTAAAAAGGGGAGTGAATAATTTTCATTGGTTGCTTATATATTTTTTCCAATGACATGGGCACGATGTTTGTTCTCGTAAAAAAACACTAGCAACCAACACACGCGATGCGTGTGCAATATAAAATATAGGCATTCTTTTAATTGAGGTCTTCATAACAGCAGAAAGAGAGATCAAAAATCAATATCAATTTCATCACCTAATTCATACAAACAAATAATTTCAACGAAAATTTCCTTACGGGAAAATCAAAGCACTCACCAAAAAGAAAACGAATAATATGTTAATAACATTTGATATATCACCAAAAAGTTTAAAAGAAATTTCATTCACTTACCTCTACATCAAGTCATCAACATCTTCAATTAGCAACAATCATTTGAGAAAGAATTGACATAATTGCTCGTGAGATGCATAACCAATTCTTGAGCGGTTGTAACTTATCTGTGTTTGGGGAAATATATATATCATGGAGTGAGAGAGAGTAGTTGAATCACTTTGAACGTGAAAGATTGAGAGGGGAGCAGTTACTTGTTTTGGTGCAGGACTCTTCCACGTTCTTAGCCAGGGCTCCTTTTATTTTATTTTATTTATTTTGTTTTTTTAAATTTTTTTTTGTTAAATTTCTTTTCTTTTTCTTTTATTTCATGAATTGACTTTTTTGTCCTTCTCGAATATTTCAGTTCAAAAGTTTTTTAATCTTTCAGGGTTAAATCTGTCAAAATTTTCAAGTTTGGCTAACAAAGCCTCTTCTCTTAATAATAGTATAGATAAGAACTGAAAAAACAGAAGGATTTGTCTAAGTTTTTTTTTTTTTGAGAAATCTTGAAGGAGAAGTTGAGAAGGAGAGAGATGTTAATTTTTTTTTTTTATCAGAATGTGTTAATTGTTTGTATATAATAATTAATTTCTCTAAAAAAAAAGTATATAATAATTAAAAAAAAAGAAATAGAATATTCTTATTATTTGACTCATCCAATGGAGAATAAGTTTAGCAAAATAACCCTGCCATGTCAGCCTTTAAATCTATACTATTATTAAGAAAAGAGAGCTTGTCAACCAAAACAGAAATATTTTACCAAATTAGCCCTCAAATATTAAAAAACCTTTGAACTGAAATATTCGAGAAGGATAAAAAAGCCAATTCACAAAATAAAAGAAAATATAAAGAAATTTAACAAAAAATAAAAATAAAAACAAAAAAAAGTGGAGCAGTTTTCTCCAAATTTTGTTAAATAACTGCCTACGTAGTTATCCACACCCATAGGGTGTGTTTGGTATCTAGTTTAAATTTAATTGAAGTTTAGGTGAAAAAAAAAAAAAGAGAAAAAAAAGAAACACATCCTAGTAGAGAAAACTGTTTCTTACTTTAATGTTTTTACTAGAATTAGAATTTTAACTAACTCTCGCATCAGTCTCGCCCGATGACGCGCGCCTATCCCACGTGGACAACACCCCCGAAACCCACCGAACCGCGGGTGTAGAATCTGCTCCAAAACGCGTAAAATCAGCGCGTGGTAGAATCGTAAAATCAACGCGCTTTAGGGGCTCTTGTTGTTGTGCCCTAATCGCCTGCGAGCGAGATCTCCCTGTCTTATCCTGAAGAACCAATCAACTCCGCCCTCGTCTGATAAATCCGTATATCAAACCATGTCCCTCCTGCAACTCGGATCGTCAGTCCGTTCAGATTCGTCGTGTTCCGCTGTCTGACTCACGCCCTCCGGTACCCCGATCCAACTCAGTAACCCGGTGAGTCCGATCGATCTCGCTCTGCTCCAGATCTGTTAGATTTTGCTCGATTTTCCATAGTTTCTGTATTGATTTTTTTGGCTTGGTATGGTTGACGCAGGTCAAGGATGGAGCCGATGGACATCGTCGGAAAGTCAAAAGAAGACGCCTCGCTTCCGAAAGGTAGATTTGATTTTGTGGTTATTTTTGAAAGTTAGGTTAACTCGGTTTTGTGGCTTTTGAATTCGATGTGGTCCGTTTGGTGATGAATTTTTCCGTACTTTTTCTTGGTGAGTTGATGTGATGGAGCGATTGACTGTATAGGTTATCATAGAGTCTGGGGATTATCAGTGTTAAAAGGATTCATAGGTTTTTTTTTTTTTTTTTTTTTTTCGGTTCAGGAATTCATAGGTGATATAATAAATTAGTGGAGTTTTGTTGAAATCAACAGTGGACTAAATCTTGTAAATAGAATAAGAAACTTAAATAGAAGACTAGCATTTTGTTGAATTCGACGGGTTTTCCCTGTAGTTTTAGTTGGATGGAGACTGTTGAAGCCTAAAAGATGTGTAAGTAGATATAGATGGTTTGCTCATTGGTTTGGGGTAGCAATTTTGCTTTCACTCTATGTCTACCTTTTATAATTTACTCGACGCATCTTTTTAACAATTTTGTTGATTAAACGATTTCTTAATCAAATATCTTGGAGGTTTCCAAATGCAATATATAGCTTGCTTGGAACTTGTACTGGTTTTCATTTCAAATCAGAGCGTCAGTGCTTAGATAACATAATTATGTGCTACACCTTATTAGTTCTCATATTGAAGGTGAATACTGAATGATTTAAACTTACTGTTTCTTCTCAGCAACCATGACCAAGATCATTAAGGAGATGTTGCCTCCAGATGTACGCGTTGCAAGAGATGCTCAAGATCTTCTCATTGAGTGTTGTGTAGGTGAGAATAAATGAATATATAGTTTAGTTTATGTTCTGCTATTGACATATGCATTCACAGACACACTTTGCCAGATATACTCACTGGTATATTGTTGGTTTGTGAGTAGTTCAAAGCCTTATCTATAGAACTTTAAGCCAAAACCTTTTCTGCATGTGAAACCTAATTGTTTCAATGAACAGCAGTTGAATTATTGGCGATGCATTTGCTGAGTTGATTACAAATGGAATTTAAAGGAATAATAATTTCTTAGTATTTTCAATTGAATAAGTTTGAAGCAAAAATAAAGCAAAGTTATGTTTCTGATTTTGAGGGATTTTGTTTCTAATACAAGTACGCCATTTGTACCATTTGTGTTGATTATTGATTACCCTTTAGGTACTGATTAGACCTTTTTTGAGAGTCATTGATGCCATTTACATATGTATTGCTATCCCTCATGTAGCTTGAAGTTCAATGTATTTCAATTGTTTTAATGTGTTCCTGAATCCCATAACACTGCTTTTGTACTGTCTGGATGATAACCTGTGACAGATGTTATATGTTTTTCCAAACTGATTTAGTAATTATATCTCACCTTTGCAGAGTTTATAAATCTCATCTCATCGGAGTCCAATGAAGTTTGTAGCAGAGAGGAGAAAAGAACAATAGCACCTGAGCATGTGCTCAAGGCTTTACAGGTTTTGATCAACTCTGACCATAATTCAATGTCGAAATTTGGTTTTTGTTCTTTGTGTAGTGTGGGTGTTGCTCTAAATGGTTTTAGTCCATAGTGCACCTGGGCTTCCATATTGTGGTTTATTAGTGAATTGAGTCTTCCTGTCAATCTATGCATCTGCATCTTTTACTTGCATAATCTTTGTGAGATATGGTTCATCTTTCTATATTTCTGAAATAGGATGGTTATAGTCATGTTGATTACAAAACCTTAAAAGGTATATCTGTTAAATAAGCCTTAAAGTGATCAATATTTTGTACCTGGCCAACTTTATTTCATTGGGGTGTGAATCAATAAATACAGATGGCTCTGTGGTGACATGGGGTGAATACAACAGTATATAGGTGAAATGTGTAGAGGTTCTTCATTATTTAACAGGCCTACGGCAGCATTACTAATCTGATTAGTCTGCTTCTTGTAGACATCTTACAGAAAACTAGCAAAAGTTTCTATAGAGTGTTGTACATGTTTGAAATGGCTGTACTTTGACACTTATTATATTCTGTTATCAGGTTCTTGGGTTCAGCGAGTACATTGAGGAAGTTTATGCAGCATATGAACAACACAAGATTGAGACTGTGGTAAGTATTCATCATGACATACAAAAACAAGTAGTGCAAGATTGTAGTTGCTCAAACTTAGAACTATGGTGGGATGTATGTTTATACAAGTATGGCCTTTTCTGTGAACTTGCCACATGAACAATGTACTGATGAGAATTGAATCTTTTTCAGCATGATGTAGCAAAAAGTGTCAATGAACAATGTACTGATGAGAATTGAATCTTTTTCAGCATGATGTAGCAAAAAGTGTCAAATGGGGCAATGGAGCAGAGATGACGGAGGAAGAAGCCTTGGCCGAGCAGCAGAGGATGTTTGCCGAGGCACGTGCCAGAATGAATGGAGGCGCCACCGCGCCCAAGCAACCAGACCCAGACCAAAGTTTAGAGAGCTAACTCTTTAGGATCCTTTATTTTCCTGCAACCGTAGGCAAGCATCGCTCATCGATTGTGCTTCTAATATCTCTACAATTTATGTACAAAATCATTTGACTAGTTTGCTGGCCTATGCCAATATGCACTCCTAAGTTGTATTCTCGTTATGGATCCATGTCTATAAGTGAATGTAATTAGTGCGAGTTTGTCCGAATCCTGGTCTCACAACTTTATGTAATTATCTGGTGTCGTTATTTTAGTTATAGCTTGCTAGCATTTAGCACTGTCACTGGCTTTACTGTGTAGTATCTGTGCGATGCAATATCCCTCTTCTAGCTTCGATCGTTGATTCTTTCTGGGTTTACATCTCTCCAATCAACGTTCGTCTGATAAGATAGTTCCACTAAATGAATCGTTTTGATTAAGATGCTTCAATGGTTTAGTGGTTGGGGTCCCCCACAAACATTGAAGTGCCAGTTCGCAGGTAGGTGAAGATCGAAATGTTAACTCTGTGCCCAACATAAGCCATGCCCATGAGAGCTCAGGGACTTTGATATTGGAATAGAGACCTGTTTGAGAGCCCCAATAAACACCACCACCACCATACCTCTGGCACTAGAAGAAGACATGGGCATGGTATGAATTGCTCACATCAGCATGTCTAGTGTGAATAGTGATGGCTTTGCTCTTTCTCCAGTGTGGGTTTTGGGCGCAAATCCCTTTACTGTTTTTGTGATTGAAGTCAAAAAGAGGCAGTCAAGCAAAAAATCCCTACTATACAGTAACAGTATACACCTTGCTTTGCTTACCCCACCAGAAAGTGAACTCACAACCCCATTGTCTCCTCAGATTCCCCATCTTTTCTGTTTTCAAAACAATAAAAATCTTCACCTCCATTGTTACAGTTTGGTGGGTCAGTCTATGTTTCTTTTGTCAGGATTCTCTTGGGCTACTAGAAACAAAGAGAGAATTAATGTACAAACACCACCTCTCCCCACACACCACCACCACCACCACCACCTCTTCCTCAATAAAAGAGAAGAGACCAGAACTACTCTTTCTCTCTCTCTTTACTCCACCAACCACCCTCTTTAAGAACACTGCCTCTTCCCCTTGATTGCTTTCAACCTCTTATGATACACACCTACGCTCATGGCAAAGAGCTTGCAGGACTCCTCTTCCAAAAGACACTTCCTCTGGACCAACAAAGTTGGCAATGAAGATGATCATGATCATGATAACCATGAAGATGGAGTAGGAGTAGGAGTAGGTCTTCCAACCTTGAAATATTCTCTGTCAAAAGCAGTTTCTGATGAGGAAGAGAAGAGAAAGGAGGGTCAAGCGACTCAAAAGGTTCAGCTACAGAGAAGGAAGCTCCAGGCAGCAGCAATTTCGAGGCTCCGGTCGGTGCTGACCGCGTTTGGGAAGAACAGGTCAGGGCTCCCACTGGGTCTGGGGCCGAGAGTTATAGGGACCCTTTTTGGGTCTAAGAAAGGGCATGTGCATTTTGCTCTCCAGAGAGACCCAAATTCACACCCGGCTTTCCTGATTGAGCTTGCTACTCCAATTAGTGGGCTTGTGAAGGAAATGGCTTCTGGGCTTGTGAGGATTGCTTTGGAGTGTGACAAGGAGGAGAAGAAAACAGAGGATTCGAAATCGAAGTCGAAAAGTTCAGCTGTGAGGTTGCTGGAGGAGCCTGTGTGGAGGACTTACTGCAATGGCAAGAAGTCTGGGTTTGCTAGCAGGAGGGAATGTGGGCCCAAAGAGTGGAAGGTGTTGAAGGCTGTTGAGCCCATTTCAATGGGTGCCGGGGTCTTGCCTCCTGGGAATGAAGGTGAAGCTGGGTGTGATGGTGAGCTCATGTATATGAGGGCCAAGTTTGAGAGGGTTGTTGGGTCCAGAGACTCTGAGGCTTTCTACATGATGAACCCAGATAGCAATGGAGCTCCTGAACTCAGTATCTACTTGCTTCGAGTTTAACTGAGCTCGGATTAGCCACTCTGTGCTTCAAGTTCTTGAAGAGTAAGCTCTTGTTGGAAGCTTAGTTCTCTCCTAGTATTTTTGTTTCCTTTTTTTCTTTTTCTTTTTTCCTTAGGTTGGAATATTTGGGGAAAATGGTTAGTGGGATTATGTCTTTCATATTTTGTTAGTGTAGGTGGGGGGCAATACATTAGAACATGATGGTAGGTGGTGGGGGCATGAAGGTGTACATGTATAGCTTTTTCCAATCCTTAATGAAGTGATGATGAGACCTAATGTTAATGCAATCCTGATTGTCATCTTTACTAATGCTGCTTAATTTATGATGGACTTGTTTGTTTTTTGACATGAAAAGAGGTTTAAATTGTTGGAGAAATTATATATGGTTCTTTTATATATGCCAAGTTAGCAGGTAAGCAGAGGAATTTGTGATATATTCAGTTTGTAAATCAAATTTTGGTACAATGCTTTTAGAATATCCAGTTATCCATCATGCTATCATTCAGTTTGTTTTGTGATTCTGTACGCTTGACTTGCCATATCAAGAAAAGAAAACAATATTATTCTCTCATATTACCGGTTGCATACAATTATGTATTTATCTCTCTTATCATGTGATTCTAAGAGCGATAGATACAAAATTCTAATAAACGACCATTTCTCTATCTCTCTCATCACATGACTTAGCATATAACGAGCGAGATAGATCATAAACAATCAGTGGCGGTGAGGAAAGGTCTTTACTTCAATGTCATACTCCAGATCAGTAGACTAGCTAGTACGATGATTCCTTTGCTATTTGTAAGGGGCCTCCCCCTGCATAATGTTTTTGGTAATTATAACTCTTGGGACATCAATATGTAAAACACATAAATTGCTTTTCTTCTCTGTAGCTGAAAGATCTGTGCTTTAATCATATGATAGCTTCAATGCATAGCCAAAAAGAAAAAACTTAATGACACAAAGATGCAATTCTCTTTTTTCCTTTTGTCTGTGTGGGTCTTTCTCTTCTATATAGGATAGCTTCAATGATAGGTTTGATGTCTCTTTTTTGCTTTACTGTTAATTTCCTTTCCTGTTTAACTTGTTTCCTTCTCTGCAGTAATGGTGATTCACACACATTCATACAATAAAAAAACCAGCATTTGGTCCAAAAGTATAGGCTATTCCAGTTTCCAATCATTGCTTTTGATATATAATTTTGTGTTAGAATGATCCCAAGATAAGTTTACTAAAGTAATCATAGAAGTCACCAAAAGCTAAATATAAAATGAAAACCCAAATCCAATTCCTGACAGCAGAATTTTGGCTTTTGCTTATAATTGACTGCTTTTTTTCTCTGTTCTTCTTTTGTTTTTCATTTTCTTCTGCTAAATGTAAATCTTGTTGACTGCTTTTTCCCCCTTGGCATTTGATTCCCTACTGAATTTAAATGACTACTGCTTACATTCTATTCACTATGTGAATCTGCATCAGCAATCTGAAATGACATCCTTAAACCCAGAAATGAAATCCAGATGACATTCTTACAAGGGTAGTTCGGTCATGTTCTGTAGCTTGTGTTACAGTCCTGGTGTGCCAGACTGCCAGTGTCTGTCTTCCCCTTTTATCCTAGTTTCAAGGCTTTCATGTATGAAGTATATGCCTTTTCTTTTTCTTTCCTCTCTCTGCAACCACAATGAGAAAGAATAATGGGAAGGAGAAGGCCCAGAGGACAATTTGAAAGGGTGCTAATGGATGTGTTACAGCTAGGATTATGTTATCGCAGGAATCGAGGTTCATTTTGATGATCATCCCCCCATCATTCTTCAAAGGGTTCAAAAGTTGGTGGTGGCTCTACCTAAAGTAAGGCCACTGCTTTGCTCAATCATTATTTCAATTAGTACAATCATATATCTCATTTGATTTGCGGATTAGAGAGTTGAAACGAGAATATAGTTCATTTCTCATGTTTCGTAAGTAATCGAGACCATTAAGCTCTTTCGGGTTTGCTTTTTCTTTTCTTGAAAAATATTCCGCGAACTCAACGGGATCTTAGTACAGGTGGACAATCATACAACCCGGAAAAGGCAACACATATAGGAGGATTGAACTATAAGTTAATCCTAGACTACACACAAAGAACAGCATTGAATTGATTGCGTGTTGCCCAGAGCTCTAGTGCATTGGCCCAAGGTTGGTTGTCGTAATTAATGACTACTGCTATCTCAGGTCCAAAGTTGGGTGCATGGTGCCATATTATTGTAGGGCAATCGTACCTTCTCTATTGGGAACATACATGTAGATAGCTATGTGACCTCAAGAAAGTTAATGGAGTGAATGAGAGATGTGAAACATGTAGGGTTTGTTCTTTGGAATATTAAATTTTTTAACCAAATTCCTGCACCAAGAGGTATCATACCTAATATCTAAGGTAAATAAGTAACAGCCCCCACTCAAAATTATGTAAACCATTGAAGTACTCCATAGGTTCGGAATTTGTGCAAATGGCCGGCCTAGTCTAAGGTAAAGTGTTCGAAAAATTGCCTCAATGAGGCGACGACAATAAAAACTAGACAAGTAAAGCAAGCTAGCGTGCATACTTTTTCATCTCGCTCCATGAAGAAAAGGTCTTGGTTTCGCTGCCTCCGGGTAGTGGTAGTCTTTATTTGCCAAGTGATTGCTACAGCAGATAACATATTTAAGCTGTTGCTAACCACTGTAAGTGGCCTAGTGGTTCTTGTCTAATTGGGTGTGCTCCCCAACCTAGGTTCGAACTCCGAAGGTGTCAAAGTGGTCAGGCACTGTGCTGCAATGCACAATTGAAGCATTTCACATGCGCCGAAGGAGTTTATCTTGGGCCTAGAAAGTCTTTAATTAGGTTCCCCTTGACAAAGTCAAAAAAAAAAATATATATATATTTAAGCTGTTGTTATGGGAGGGGACCAGACTAAAGACTCTGAGCCCCGTGCGCGGAAGAGCTGATGATATTGCTCAGACTTTAAGCTCAGCAGGAGGCCCGGAAATGCAGAAAAGCCTTTAGCTTTTTCTTCTCTTAATGTCTTAATCTGTGGGCAGCCATTAATCTTTTCCTTAATTGGACAAGAGGACGAAATATATGATATCTACAAGTGGAAGTTAATAAGCTTAAAATGCTTAATTATGTATAAGCAGAAGCAGGGCCGGATTAGCTAGAAGTGGACTAGCTTTTTGATCAAGTGGTGCTGTAGTGGTGAAGCTTATTTGGTATTCATGCACACAATGGGTTTGGATTATCATCATCATGGTTTCAGTGTTTGATAATCTTAAGACTTCCAGAAGGAAAAAGGAAACTGAAAAAAGACAAACAAAAGAGAAACAACTATTAATAATCTATATATGTACCCACAGACTATTTCTTTTTCTTTCTTTTTTTCGCCAAAGGGCGCCAGCTCTCTCAATGCTTTGGATTTCCCATTACTGTGAATCACAAATAGAAATTTCCTTCCAGATGGTGGAATTTTATTCATCTGTAACTCAAGGATTGATATGTAAGGCTGTAGTCAGCTTAGCTCCATTTGGTTCACTGGAGCTCATTCTGCAGTTTATAGTCTAGAAGTGAGTAATGCTGCATTGAGCCTGTTGGGGTTTATTAATGTATATTGATTCGTTTAGTGATGCAAAACATATCATTGCTGCTTGTTCTTTTCTTTCGCTGCCATTCATCGCAAATTCAAGACTGATGTTCTTGCTTTAGTTTCCAGCAATACTCTTTAGTTTGGAAGAAAAGATGAAGAGCCCCTAAAAGAAAAGGACTTTGAGTTTGAGCCATGTTCACAGTCCTTTAAGCATCATGGGGGTATAATTTGGAAGTAACAATAATTAAAAATTAAAAAAATTAAAACCAGCAAAAAAAGTACTCAAGCCACTTTTACTTTAAGTAACCTTTCTGAACTCCACTTGAGAAAAGAGGCTCGTTATGTTAACTTGACCTTACACGCTGCAACGTAAAAAAATGTGCTCGCTTCTTCTTTCTAAAATAACAAGAACAAGCAATAATGCATTCATCTGGGTGTGCACTGATGATCTCTAAATGAGCTTGGAATAAGTAACCATTATTCTGACGAAGAAACAAAATATTAAACTAATGAACTGTGTTTTGCTGACTCTACAGAAGAAACAGTATGTAGAAAGAATGATGTGATGAACACAGACTCCATTGTGATATGATTGATCACAGCAGCACATGACATAAAATACAAGTAACAGCAGCCCCGCTCCTACCCAGTAATAATATTTCCACCAGGTAACAGCCCGCCACTTTAGCTAGAATGCCATAATCTTTCCATTTTGCAGACAACTCCAAGTAGTCCTTTTCTCTTTCCCTTCATCTTCATCCTTCCTGTGTTACTTCAGACGCTCGGGCTTTTGTCGTGCAAAACCTGGCTGGTATAATTGATGATGTGCGGTCCAAAAAATATCACAAAGCAGAAACATGGATAGACAAGCTGCATCAGTTGCAGAACAAAGGACAAGGCATACATAAAAGATTAAAGAGAGCATGTTTTCATGGAGGATATTTTAGTGATAGGTCCTGTAAATTATTTTTTAGAAGTTTCATATGAGGGCCTGTTTTAAACCATACACATTTTTCAGAAAGTATTTAAGGGAAGACAATGAGAAAAATTAGACTACCTGGAGAAGCATGGAGGGAACAGCAGGTGGTTCACAAATAACATGACTTCTAGTTTTCCTTCCATTGTGTGTAGTAACTGATGGGCTATTTGCGGTTGTTATGTCCCAAAAGCTTCGTTTTTTCGCTGTTGGGACTGGTGACCTGAAACGATGGCTTGGACTCTTCAACTCACCTGTGCTTGGCTCCTTTGGTCTCAAGCTAGCCCTTGTGACTACCCTCTTTGTCCCCTCCCTCCCCACTGCTGGTGCTGGTGTTTGGTCACTTTTCCGTGAAAGATCACGAATAAGATTATCCTTCTGCTTTAGCTGTGAAGTATGATCCTTCTTCATCCTTTCTATTTCTGCTTCTAATGCTTTTACTGTCTTTTGAAGCTCTCTAACTCCTTCATCAGCCCCTCTTCTTTTGGATTCAGGTGTGAAACAATTCCTAGCCAAGAAAGATGGTCTGGGTTTTCTCTTCTCATTTGCTTGGGCAGACGACGGAGGAGTCAAGAGAGAGGTAGCTGAAGAAGGGGTTGGAGATGCATTGGCAGCCAAGGATTGTGCTTGGACAACTAATAGTTTCTGTTGATGACGTGCCAGTTGTACTCGAAGTTCACGGTTCTCTTTCTGTAGTTCAAGTAATAGTTTGGCACGATCAGTTTCAGATTCAGGTACTTCCACTACTTCCTCGTTCACCTCAGAGGCCTGCAATTGTGTAAGTTGGTAAATATTATTTTTATCATTATGAATTGCCATTAAAATTACAGTGCAACTTTTGGAACTGACATGTTGAAAGAAGAAAACCAAGCATGGAATTTTGAGAAAGACGAAAACCAATGCCTGTTGCTTATGATAGTTCAATGAAACTAGCAACATACTGACATGAAACTCTCAGATGGGCAGAGTAATACACAATGTAAAAAAAGAAAGATAGAGCATTACATGTGACACTTCAACAGTTGATATCATGACTGCATTTTACACCATCAGTGAATGAGTGGAAATTGAAGAATGATATGTAAGGAGGACTGACCTTGGTCCTAATTTCCTTTGCTCGATCAGCCCAGTGAAGGGTGTTTTGGGTTTCACCAAATGAGAGGTTACATGGGCTGATGTTGGCAATCATTACAGTGTTACAATCTCCTCCTAGAGAATCCTTGAGAAGTTGGGTCAACTTTGAATTTCGATAAGGTATGTGCTTCTTTCCCTCCACGAGAGCATTGATGCAGCTGCTCAGTGCTAGGAGTGACCGATTTATATTGGCACCCTCAATAGATCTTACTGTTCTCTGATCCGTGGCAAGGGCTCTCTCGGACCCGGCAAGATCAATAAGTGAAAGCTTGCCTACTCTGTTGACCACATTCATAGAAGCATCTTTTACCTGGTATTCAACCACAACCTGGATACAGAAGAGAGGCATAAGAAAGAAAGAAAAAAAAACTGAATGGTACAATTGTAAGTTTTGACTTGAGAGCTCTATTGTTACCTGTAAAATAGCATGGGAGCGAGAAGAAGTTTCATTACAGCGAGTTGGTTCAGTAGTTCGGTTTTGGTTTCCCCGCTGAAGCAATTGCATAACCTGCCACAAGACAAAGAAACAGCAAAAAATATATTACCTTCCGGAAACCTATATCTAACCTATCAAAATCCAAATCACCTAAAGAGGGGAGTTAGAATTTAGAAACGTACTTCATCGGTGGAATAAGCTCTGTATTGTGTAAGACCGGCTGCCACCATTCCCTGTAACATACATTTCAAAAAATATCTTTTAACACACTCTAAAGATTTGTATCAAGTAAAAATAAATATAAAAGTTTTCTTGGAATTATAACTATTGCTATCAAATAAATCTTGCATGTATCAGAAGTTTTTTCCAGGTATATGAATGGGATATGTAAGATATTGAGCTACCATTTATAGAGACAAGATACACAAAAAACATGTTTCTATGTTTCAGAGTAATAGCATATCGCCCTTACATTTACTCAGAGTGACCTTAATAAATATTGGTACATTTTAGAGAATAAATTCCATTTCTGAAAAGCCAGTTACATCCTTCCTGGTTAGTAAAACCATCGTGGTATTTAAGGAAATTTTGACACACTATATATGACAGCAACATAACTTACAGAGAGGCAGACCTGTTTATCTTCTCTAAGAACCAGAGGCCGTCCGGGGGAGAGCAAATCCCTGACAGTTTCATTATAGACTTCAAGATAGGACAGATGAACCACATGATTTCCATCACAGCTCCTCTGCCTTATCTTTGTAAAGAGGTCCTTGATCGCCAAAACCATCACTCCCGGACTCTCCAGAGTGCCCAGCATTGTGTACGTTTTCCCAGCTCCCGTGGCACCATAGCAGAAAACTGATCCATTCCTCCCCTGCAGAACTGCTTCCACAAGCTCAGCTGTACTGAAAAACCAAATAGTGTACCCTTTTTGTCAAGCCTTCCTTATCAAAGGAATGAACAGGTTCATGAAACTTTTTCCAAATCACACAATGACTTCTTTCAAATATGGAAATCTCAGCTCTTATAAGTTCTAACACACAACTTTAGCAACAATTCTTTCATAGCTGCACTAAATAACCAAATGGGCACCCTTTTTCTTAAACTTTCCTCAATAAATGAAGGAACAAGTTCATGAAAGTTTCTCCAAACCACACAAATCACACAGTGACTTGTTTCAAATATGGAAATTTCAGCTCTTCCAACACACAACATTACTAACAATTCTTTCATAGCTGCACTCAATAACCAAATGGGGTTACCCTTTTTTCTTATTTCCTCATTCAATGTTCCTAACCAACCCAACAAAACCCTAACTACATCTACAATCAAGTAAAACTAAAGCAAAACAAGCACATGCATGATGCTAATGAAGAATTTCAAGCTCAAAACTTTTTAAGGCAAAAATCAAAGAACCCAAAACTGACCTGGTGGAATAAACTTCCTGCTGAGAAGTAGAATCTGGAAACGAAGCATCAAACGTGAAATGGCGACCCCTCAGCCTCTTCAGCCTCAGATAATCGTTCTCGTTCGCAAACTCCGTCAAGTACACGTCACGCCGGTTCACGATCCTCACACAGCACCGAGAACCCCCCTCCTTCTCCTTCTTGCTCATCGGCCGAAGCCTCACAAACACCATAATCCGGCTCCCACAATTTGGGACTTTCGTCTCCAATTCTCGCACATTCTCCATCTCCGGCGCCACCTGAGAAATCTGACCTCCTCCTCCGAGGGAGAGCCGCCGCGCCACCCTGGTCGTCGAGGGCCTGGCCTTTCTTGGAAGCGAAGTGAAGCTGAGAATCCGGTCGGTGGTGGTTCCGGCGACCGCCGCATTCTCCTTCGCGTCGTCGTGGGCCTGTCGTTGGGCCTGGGCCGGAGGCAGAGGCAGAACGTAGGTTCTTGTAACGGCGGAGTTGTGCATCGCGTTGTTCTCTCTCATCACGACCCGGCTTCCGGGTCGGAGCCCCGACTCGTGCTCTTCTTTTCTACACTTCTGGGTCGCGAGTCGGAGCTCCGACGGGTCCGGGGGCTTCGAGTTTCGCAGAGCTGCGGAGGCTTGCTTCTGCTGCTCGTAGAGTAGAGTCAAAGCTTTCATCTTTTCCTTCAATCCATGGTGTGGGTTTCGCAGAGGAAGAAGATTTGAGTGGGTCTGTTCTTGATCCGACCTGGGTTTCCGTTCACTTTGCGACCGAGTTGATACAGGCATTTTAGGGTTGTGAATTTTTGAAGTTTTCTCACATGCCCAGAAAAAGTTGAAGGTGACGACCCAGTTGATAGATTTTCAGAAAGATTGAAGCTTTTTCCAGAATTGCAGAGCAGAAATAGAAGTTTGGGAAGATCAAGATTGTGGTTTTGGGTGTTTAGTTTGGAGGGGATTTTGAGCCGTTGGATTGGGGGAGATGAGAGTACTGTTGGGTTTTGAAAGTTGATACTGACACTCCAGATTCTGCTACTTGCGCTCCAGTTAAGTGGTTCTTTAGTTTGAATTTGGGGTTGACTGGAGTGGAAGAAGCAATTGAGGGAGGGGCGGTAAGGTTATTAGGTTATTGCTTTTTGAAAATTTTGAATTATCTATTTGTAACGGTCAAAAATGTTGTCAGTCTTTGCTAGCCGGTAGGGAGAGAGCTGTGGGATCGATTTAAACCACGTGGAAGCTTCTTCTTTTTTGTAAGGTGAAATTATTAAAGATGTATTCTTTTGAATTTTTAAAGTAAAAGTAGTAAAATTAAAGTAAAAGGATTGTATTTTTTCAAACAATTACTTCATGAATCAAGGGGTTTAGATCCATCTTTTTATGGTGTTTAATGGATAATCTACTAATTTAATGATGAGCAGATGAAAATATATTATTTTATGAGATATGATGTGACAATACTGATTACTTTTTTTTTAAAATTAAGATAAACTAACAATTACACATCTAAAATCACAAAACTCGTATAACTATTAGACTTAAAGGGATTATAAACCATCATTTTGTTTATCTTATGTCAATGAAATGATGTTATGTTGGGGTACTCGTGTATTTGACTATGATATGCATGATTTTGTTGCAGTGAGTGGAACATAATTGCAAGCATTGGCCATGATTATATTTTTGTAACCTATTTTAATGAAAAATGCCTTCTAAGAGAGGCCATTAGAGTATCCTAATTATGAAAATTCATGCACATGTACTAGAGTTGACAAGTCATGATCATGCTCCCATATCTTAGTGCGCAAGTTAAGCACAATTGACCCTCCCATAATGAAACTCGATCATAAAAGGGACTTGTAGCTTTCGAGATATAAATAGCAGAGGTTGGTGCCACATTTGCTAAACTATGGCATTCATTTGCCACTAAGTAATAGCATAATGCAAATGGCTATGAATCCTGCACCAAATAATATAAAGAATAGTGTTGGGGTTCTTCTAATTATGTATATGTCTGCACATTATATAGTAATAAGTAATTGATTTAGACTGCTTATCTCTAGTATGATTAACTAAATTAGTTAGAAATATTGAAGTTGCAAACATAATTCACACCAACTCACTTACCTATAATTTCAAGCTTTGTAGCATCATTGCCACTCAACAATCCTTCAAAGACACGCCATCGCATTTGTTGTTTTCTCTCTTTTGAAAAACTCAAAGCATTTTGAGAAATGCCCAAGGAAAAATTATGAGAATAGTATATAAAAAATCAGATACAGAGGTACAACTGCGAAGTTAAGCTATCGTCCGAAACTACACCGAATACTATCACATGTTTTTAATTATTTATTTTCTGGACATGTTTTCAAATATCAGACCTGAAAACATCGGATCACAATCTAATGACCAAATTTATTATTTACCTATGGTAAATATGCTATAACATTACATGGTGGGCTAAGTGAGTGTCTAGTTGGTTCAATCCAGAGTGTAAATGGGCTGAGTTGAATCATTGTCATGGTTCAAAATTAGAGTAACCCAAAAATGGGCTGGGAGTATAGTATTTTGAGGCTTTGAGGCCCAACCAGATTTTATATTGTTGGGTCGAGCCCAAACCCGAGACCGTTGGCGAACTACTAGGGTTTAAGTTTAACGACCAAACCCTACACAGAATCACAGTTCACCTTCTCCTACATTCTCACCGTTTCTGAGACCCTAAAACCCTAACCCGCCAAAACACTACAACCAGTCGCCATGACCGACCCAATCTCCCACACATCTCCCATGGACGACGCGAAGAAGAGGAAGCGCAAGAGAAACAGAGCGAAGAAGCCATCGGAATCGGAAGTTGCAGAGCAACCGGAGCCTCAAATTGAAGAAGAAGCGGAAAACGGAGAAGGCGAGGAGCAAGCTAAGAAGAAGGAGAAGAAGAGGAAGAAGTCGAAGAAATTGAAGGGAGAGGAGGAAGCGGCAGAGGCTGAAATCCCTAGCGAGACCAAAGAAGAAGAAGAAGAGGAAGAGGAGAAGAAAGAGAAGAAGAAGGTGAGGAGTGGTGGAGGGACTGGGATTATGAGCACAGTGACATTTGCTTCATTGAATTTATCGGAGAAAACTTTCTCGGCCATTCAAGAATTGGGCTTTCAGCATATGACTCAGGTATGTAGTGATTGTGATTTTGTTAGCTTCTAATTGATAATGTGTTGTTTGAAATAAGTAACGAGGTTTTGAAATTGCGAATGCAGATTCAATCCAGAGCAATCCCACCGCTGTTGATCGGAAGAGATGTTCTTGGAGCTGCAAGGACAGGGTCCGGGAAGACTCTTGCTTTTCTGGTGCCAGCTGTGGAGTTGTTATATAACGCAAGCTTTTCGCCTCGTAATGGAACTGGTGTTGTTGTCATTTGCCCAACTAGGGAACTTGCAATACAGGTGAAGACCCTTGCTTATTAATGAATAATGGTACTACGAGTTACTTAGGTTTGATATGGTATTTGTTCTTAGTGTAGTCGAGCTTGATACAATTTGGGCTTGGTAGAAAGTATTGCCTTTAGTTCGTTTAACCTCTAGGACTACATGATCATTATACCTGTCTTGGAAATGGGTTTTGTGAATAATGTTCCTTCTGATATCTCTGCCATAAGAAAGTTAACTTCTCAATTTAATGCAAAATTTTTGGAAAGAATGATCTATGTATTTGCAGAAAGTTGACATGTGTATGTGAGAAATTATGCTTTATGTCTAATCAAAGTTAGAAAGAAAGAAAATCTGTTGTTGCAATTGGTGATTTACATTTGAAGTTCATAATTCTGTCCTGACCCATTCACTGTTGGAATAATCAGTCCCATGCCGTGGCCAAGGACCTTCTCAAGAATCACTCGCAGACTCTTGGTTTGGTTATTGGTGGTTCGGCTAGAAGAGGAGAAGCAGAGCGTCTTGCAAAAGGAGTAAACCTATTGGTTGCAACTCCTGGTCGCCTTCTTGACCATCTGCAGAACACCAAGGGATTCGTATATAAGAACTTGAAGGTATTTGTTTCATCATTGTTGCCGTATTGTTTCAATTTTTCTTTTTTGTGTTTACTTTGTGACTTGTGAGACTTACTATTTACTGAATTGTAGTTCGAGTCTTTGAGATGTTATGCAATTTGTGTTGCTATAGAAGTTAACTTGGTCAGATTAATGACATGTCTTTGATTAAGACGACATAGCCTTTATAATGACCTCACAACATTTGACAATTTTTTAATTTCTTTATTCTCTTTGGTTTGCAGTGCCTCATCATTGATGAAGCTGACAGGATACTGGAAGCAAACTTTGAGGAAGAAATGAAACAAATCATTAACATTCTACCAAAGGTAAACGATATGATTGGTTGAAGTCTTGATGATGCTAATCATGTATGATTACTTCACCGTTTATCTTGAGCCTGTTTGTTTTAGCTGAAGTCTTGTTGCATTAACCGGCTTCCATCAACTTCTCTTGGTTTCATGGGATAAAGGCAAACAGCTGCGTGTTTTAGTTGTAGTCTTGTTGCATTAAATGGCTTGCATTAACCGTCTTAGTATATTTTGTTTTATTCTTTTAACAGATAAATAATTTGAACAAACTGGGTAGTTGTGTAGTATTTTACAACACAAAGATATTGCCACTTAAGAAGTGACATCAAGTATGAACCATGATGCATACAGCACTCAACATGTGTTTCTGGTTTTCTTCTAGTAGCTGGACTACAGTAGTTCAAATTAACTCCTATGATTTTTTGTTTTGTGGTGTTTGTTGTAATTACAAGTGGACTTTCACCTTGTTATATGCTTTAGCTGATCGAGTTTCTATTGAATGTGCAGAATAGGCAAACAGCTTTATTTTCTGCAACCCAGACTAAGAAGGTTTGTGCATCTTATCTCTATCTCATAGCAGTTATTCAGTCAATCTCTTGCTTTCCACATTATTTTCCATTGTTATAGCATAATTTATGAACTTGACATGCTGCCATAGTTTTGTAGTTTCTAAATGTTTTTCTCTCTCTTCTTTGCATGGTTGCGCTGCCCATATGTTACATGGGTTACTTCTTATAATAATACTTTTCCCATTAAACCTGTAGGTTGAAGATCTTGCTCGCTTGTCCTTCCAGACAACGCCTATGTATATAGATGTGGATGATGGGAGAACTAAGGTACTGGTCTTTTGGATTCCACATTAATATTCATATATTAAGTCCACTTTATACTTATAAAGATTTATTTATTCTTGTATTTTAGCGGTAATCTTTAGAACCTGACAAGATTGTCTGCACTACAGGTCACGAATGAAGGGCTGCAACAAGGCTATTGTCTTGTGCCAAGTGCCAAGAGATTTATTCTCCTATATTCCTTCCTGACGAAGAATCTATCAAAGAAAGTGATGGTCTTCTTCTCTTCTTGTAACTCAGTGAAATTCCACTCCGACCTTCTTAGATACATTAATGTGGATTGCTTTGATATCCATGGAAAGCAAAAGCAGCAGAAGAGGACAAGTACTTTTTTTGACTACTGCAAAGCAGAGAAAGGAATCTTACTTTGTACTGATGTTGCTGCTCGTGGCTTGGATATCCCCGCCGTGGTATGTTTCTTTTTTTTTTCCTGTTCTTTTTAGTTGTCTCTGTGACCTCAATAGGGGAAAAAAATTTGAACAGTATGCTATGTCAATATGCTTCTTTATTAGAAATGTTTGTGTTGAGTGGTCATATTAATTGTAAGCTTCCTTCTGTTTCCTTTCTGTGCTTGTAGGACTGGATTGTGCAGTTTGATCCTCCAGATGAACCCAAGGTGTGTAATATTTTTTCTTAATCATACTTTATTTGATTCTGGTCTCTTGTTATCTTGTTAATCCGTATGCTGAATACTGCGTACCATGGGATTGGTTCTTGCAGGAATATATCCACAGGGTTGGTCGAACAGCTCGTGGGGAAGGTGGAAAAGGAAATGCACTACTTTTCCTCATTCCTGAAGAGTTGCAGTTTCTTCGCTATTTGAGGGTATGGTTCATACTGATGAAAAGAATCCTATAACTTTGTCCGTTTCAGTCTTATGTGGAAGCTATGTAATACGTGTAGGTTTAGGGACTTGCTTTCCCTTTCATATTTCATATTTCATTTTGTTTCCAGGAGGCAAAAGTCCCTGTTAAAGAGTATGAATTTAATGAGAAGAAGCTAAAAAATGTGCAATCTCAGCTGGTACGTTTCTGTTCCTTATTGTTAATTATTAGATAATAACTGATTTCACGAAAATTTAAGTTAAAATTGCTTCGACTGATGCAGGAGAAGTTGGTTGCCAACAACTACCATCTGAACCGTGCAGCAAAAGATGCATATAGGTCTTATCTATTAGCATATAATTCACACTCTATGAAGGACATCTTTAACGTTCACCGACTCGATCTCCAGGTACTTATTGTTTTCTTGTCCAACGATAATTAAGTATTGCTAAAATCTAAATTCATCTCTAGTCCTTGGATATGTTTCAAACTCTAATAACTTTGTGGAATTCTGATTTAATTGCTATGTTGTTCATACAGGCAGTTGCTTCTTCATTTTGCTTTTCTAATCCACCGAAGGTAAATTTAAACTTAGACAGCAGTGCATCAAAGTTCCGGAAGAACATGCGTAAAGTGGATGGAGTTCGACATGGAATCAATCCTAACAATCCTTATGGAAGGCAAAGAGGTGGAGATGATGACATGAGACAATTTGTGAGACATTAGGAGAGCCTCGCCCTGCAGCTCTGCAGTAATTCTGCACAAGTTTTGTATTTTTCTTTTCTTTTGGCTGATGGAAACAAATCAGTGTAGCAATTATCATGAGATTGGAGACACCGTAAACCTTATAAATTTTTTAATTAGTGTATTGGATACAATGATACATGTCTTCTTGACTACTTATGTGGGTAAGCAAAAAAAAACTTAAATCATATGAATGTGTATCTTACATGTGGATACAGTATTATGTTTCATGTCTATCCTGCGTCTACATGTAGTTCATCTAGACTATGTACCGACGAAGATTCTTTCGCAACGATGTGATATCTTACATGTGGAGATTTTGATTGATTTACCGGTAAAAGTGTCTTTATTTATATATTTTAAATTTTTAATACAAGCGTTTCTATTGGGATCTCTAAATTTGCTTAGTTGACCTCACTCTATTATGAATTATTAAATGACATATATAACTTCTTATAAAATGATTATTAAGGACAATAATTATACAAAAAAAAAATTATATTTAATTTCTCTATACTTTCCAATTCAATAATATTATATTACATTCTTTATTATTTTCCTTATCTATTTTTATTTTCCAATTTCACTACATACTCATTAACGCATTTATAGATATTTAATAAGAATTAAAACTATAATCAAGATCATGTGACATAAAAACTTTTATCATCATATAGGTTGAACGCATATTGGTGAGGGATAACAAAAGAAATCATATTATGACCTAAATCCTAGTCTATCTATTATATTTGAAAAAAAAATGAAAAAAAAAGAGCTAGCAGTGAAAAGAAAATCTAATAAACTATTAAATAATTAATCATGAGGTATAGAAAATAGAGAAAATAATTAAACATTAAGAAAAATTACTTTCATTTTTTTTTGCACATCTACAAGAGAAAAAAAAAAGTAAAAAAAAAAAACAATTCTTTTTTTATTAAAAATTAATTTTTAAAGCCCAATACCTTGTGTTTTTCTTTTTTATTGGATAAGAGATTTATGTAATCTAGTTAAGGAATGAGTATGTAATTAATGATGGTTTGTTTGCAAATTATATGAGTGAGGTTATTTCAGGAACTTAAGTGAGGTTTAGTGAGTAAATTTAGTATTTGAAAATTTAATAAGAGGTGTAAAAAGCAATGAGGTCTTATTCAAAAAAAAAAAAAAAAAAAAGCAAGGAGGTCAAGTAAATAAATTCGGAGGTTTCAATAGAAAAACTCTTTTAATACCGATGAAAATTTTGTCCGCAATAAGTTATGAGAAAACTAATAATAAATAATAACATCTAGAAATTATGAGTAAATTAAAATGACATCTTCAACATATACCAATTTTTAAAATAAATTCAACTTATAATGTTAAATAGTCTGTCTTGCTCCCTAAAATAAAATACACCTACTCATCCAAGAATTCTACATACTAGAACAATTACTTAGAACAGGAAAACCGCAAGGAATGACACAATGCAAAGCATAACAGTTGCAGAAGAAACAGCAGCAGCCATTGCAGCAGCACCATTCTTTTTCTGCGAGTCTATAGAAGGCTGAGGAGGGCTCGCCGGTTCCAACACCTTGATGATCATCTTCTGGCCTCTCGGACAGTGCCCTTTCACCCCACTTATGAAGTAGAACAACCCCGGCCGGGCCAACTTGTACTCAGTGTTTCCATTGTTGTTGAAGAAGATCGGACGTGCCGAATGGCACTTGTCATACTCGTCCTCCGTTACCACCATCACCGAGTCTTCCTTGTAGCTGAAATCTGAGTTGCATAGAAACAAAAACATTACAAGAGTAAATAGCAATGTGAAGCAAGAAAAAGTGTACAGCCCCTTGTTAGGGTTACTGTGCTAGTAGTAAGCCCTAGTACTTACGAACAGTGTCGTTTACTTTGAACCGGTTTGTTGATGCCCATTGGTTGTAGTCATCCTTTGATTTAGGGACCTCCCATCCACTCTTCCCTCCAACTTCAAACTGGATGCAAGTCGCAACAAGGAAATGGAAGGTGGAAAGAAGAAAAAGCAAGACAAACACCTTGGAGGTTTCCATGTAAGTAGAAAAAGTATTGGATTTTGAAGGGAGCTCTCTCTTTTTAGGGTTTTTGTAGATCTCTAGCTAGCTTTGAAAGAATGAGATGAAGTTCGTAAAGGTTTGGGGGGGTTATATAGGAGGGCTGAGGTTGAAGTTTGTTGTTAGTGCTGAGAGAAATGCGTGAGGATTCATGGGAGTGAAAAGTGGAGGTAGTGGGGCTTGTGGAATAAAAACCTATCTCTTTGACTTGGTACAACTGTTTTTCAAATGGCAGGCTGCGGTAAATAAAGGACAACCTTATCCGGTAAATTCTTGTAACAAACTGTGTTTTCTGAAATGAAAAAAAAAATCTGATCTGCTCTGAAGAACTGGTGAAGCAGAATTGGTACACCGTACACTGGTGTACTGGTTTGATCACATGGTAAAGTCATATGCATATGGGCTACTGAGTACAGAAAAAGCTCTTTGACCAAGCAAATGAATCAACAATATCTTTTACAGGTTCATAGGTTGTACAACAAGAAAATATGAAGTAGGGTAAAAAATTTGATTCTGATTCCTTTATAGACAAGTATATGATAGGAATTGCTTAATTGCTTATATAGAGGAAATTATTTGGAGCAATTTTTGACAGGGGAGAAGTTAATATAGTAACTTCATTAATTTCATTCAACGTTACAAGTTAGAGGCTTATGATCTCTACGGTTACATTTCAAAGGAGAGAAAAACAAACAACAATACTATAATTTGGAATTTGGAAAATTATCAGAGGAAATAGTTGTTTCTTGCTGGCATGGTTTTACCCCATGAGGAACATACTGTGGTGAACTTGATTCAGCTCGGTAACATAGATTCGGGTTGTTCCAAGCTCCAAATCGCCTCCCCATTTTCCGATAGAACCCTTCTGAGAATTTAGCTTCTCCTGTGAAATTGTTTCCATAGAGGTAAAGAGCACCAATGCAAGGCAGAGATTCCAGCATTGGAGATATTCTTCCTGAGAGATTGTTATTGTTGAGCCCCAAAAACCTTAGCCTTTTCATTTCTGCCAAGGACTTAGGAATGTGCCCTGTCAAAAATGTGCTTGAAAGGTCCAAAATTTCCAGCTTGTGTAGATTATGCCACTGAATTCTGACGAGGCCACCCCCAATTGGATTGTTGGATATCACCAATTCTTTCAAAGAAACCATTTCTTGAAGTGACTGGACCAAGCCACCTGAAATTTTGTTACTTCCAAGATCTAATAGTGTGAGACTTTTTAGCCTTCCAAGCTCTACAGGCAACTTTCCCTCTATCATATTGTCGCTTAAATCAAGCTTTAGAAGTGAACTCAAAGATCCAAAAGTCAGAGGTAATGAACCAGATAGCTTGTTTCTGCTTGCATCAAGTATTAAAAGCTTAGTCAATCTTCCAAGACTTACTGGAATCTTACCAGAAAGATTGTTTCCTGCTAGGACAAGCCGCCTCAAGTTCACTAGATTGCCTATTTGATTAGGCAACTTGCCTTGTAACCCATTTTGTAGCAGCACTAGAGATTGCAGCTTTGTAAGGTAACCAAAAGTGTTTGGAATTCTCCCAATGAGACCTGGGTTTGATCGAAACTCCAAGGATTCTATACTGTTTGAAAGCCTTTCCCAGTTTAAATGGGAAATTGTAATTGGTGAGAGGAAGCAATTGAAGAATGAGAGGACCTTTAAGTGCTTGAGATTGAATAGGTGATGTGAAAATTCTGCATTTGGGGTGCAAGGAAGATAGTTGTCATAAAGTGGTCCAATGTTTATAACAGCAACATACCAGAAACCATTGTAGAGATCACAATAAACTCCCTGTGCATAACCAATACATCATTTATGAGTTTCTTAATAGAGGGTTCAATTTAAACATTGTAATTGAGTACTATGTCAAGATTCGAATAATTACTTGTATCGGAGTCCAGCCACAAGGATCTGGATAGAGATCTGAACCATTCCACCACTTCCCCACAAAGCCTTGGATAGTAGAGTAAAGGGCTTGTTGCTCTTTTTCCTGCATAGGTGAAATTGAAGGGTCTGCTTGTACTACAAGCAATACAAAAAAGGCGCTGCACCAGAAGAACAAAAACAGAACAAAACGCTTCATGGCTGGTACAACTAGTAAAAATGAAGAAGCGCTTCTTCACAAAATGCTTCACAAAGAGAATTGAAGCAAGCAAGTTTATAACGAAAGGGTCTGTTTCAGAATGATTTGTAGTTAAGGAACAACAGCAATATCAACAATAATAGATATGAGAGCAGTTGGGAGTTAGCTAATTATTTATGGCTTATGAAAGGGAGTATACATAGGATTAAGAGGGTTACAGACTACATACATATATATAGCTAGCATAGGCTGCAGTAAAATAATCGTGGAATTTATGGTTTTATGGTGAAGATTTGCAAAAGTTAATTACCAAAAAAGAAGAAACAAGTGGAGTAGACTAGACTAGCTGTGTAGTCTGGGCTGGATTAAAGGATTATGTGTTATGAATTCAAGGCAGAATTTTCAGCAATGGTTTTTGCAGGAATGCTGCAGAAAAGTGTATTATTAGAACAGGCAGGCATGTGCATGAAATTAAATGAATGCAAGGATGGTAAGCATGGCTAGCTAGTCATCTAATTAGAACTGTAAAAGTGGAAGCTTATTATAAAGCGAAGTGCAGGCCTACTACTTCTCATGTCATTTCCTACTACTTTGGCAAGTTGCCAAATATATAGTTTTGGATCAAATTATACTGGCAAAGTGGCAAAGTCATTCCACGGCTATAAGTTTTTAACCTATTTACTTAGGCTCTTGTTAGTAATTTAAAGAAAAACAATCAAATCGCGGGAAAACTAGACCCCATAACTTTCTGAAAAAAAATAATTGAACTTTTTCAGAACCATGATTTTTACGCCATACTGTGGACTATAGCACAATTTTTTTTTTTGCCAAAATCACATCTTTTTATTTTGTCAGAATAATTTTCTCACCCTCATATAATAATTTTTAAATACTTTTCGAATCAACGGAACTCAGCAAATTCCCTTTATTTTTATAATTTTGCAAAGTCAGAAAACAATAAAATTTTAGTAAGGCCCATAGAAACCAGGTCCAATAATATCTCCTGGCCCATCCTTAGATGAGCTGGGTCGGTAGCTCGGTAAGGCTTCGTGCACCTGCCCAAGATCTGATAGCCCATTTCTAGACGAGTCGAAATTGGATCCTCTGCTATCTTGAGGAGCTGAGTTTCTCTCTCTAAAACAATGGCGAAAGATTCCGAGAAGAGGTTCAATTCCGTCATGGACAAGCTCTTCTACGCTCCCAAACCTTCGCCGACCTCCACTTCCAGGTTCGTTACCCTTTCGCTTTCCTCCCTTCACACAATTTTTTAGGTTTCTGAGGCTCCGCCGGAGCTCACAGAATCGCCGCCTCAGCTTTTGTTATTGTTTTAGAAAAATCTATATATGAATTTTGTGATAGCTAGCTAGCTAGCGTATTGTTGCATATGAAGAAAATTTTACTTAGGTAAATTATATGAGTTTCGTTTTTGTTTTAACAGTGTAGAAGCATCGAGAGGTAAAAAGCGAGCGCATCCGTCTTCTGCATTGGCGCTGGTGGAGCCGAAATGGAGAGGTGTTAGACAGCAGGGGTTTCGGCATTGCTCAGCTCCGGCTTCACCGTCTCAGCCTCCGGTGTGTAGGCCGTGGGACCGGGGGGATCTTATGAGGAGAGTAGCTACATTCAAGTCCATGACTTGGTTTGCGAAGCCCAAGGTTAGGATTATGTCATGCAATGATTTTCTAGCTATCAGAATTAGCTCGGAATGTGGTACTCCTTAGGTTTAATGAGTCATTTGCGATAGAGAAAGTGTATAGTTTGTTTTGATAATGCTGCACCTGGCTCAAAGTTAGTGTTGTAAGCCCAGGAAACAAAGTCACAAATCAGACATATTCGGTTGTTTAGTTTGTTTTTGACTATATGTCAAACTGAGCTTCACATTGAGACGGTTATTGTTTGATAAACTGCTTCTTTGAACAAGTACTATGGAACCTCTTCGTCCTCTAATCTGAATTTTTGATATCAGTAGGATACTACTAAGTCCATTTTTTCCCCGTTTATTAGATGTCTGAAGGCTATATGTTTACTTTTGGTGAAGTGATATTTGATACCCTCTTTGATACTTCATTGTTTTTGGCTGGATGATAATATCTCCAATTTTTAACAGGTGGTAAGTGCTTTAAATTGTGCCAGGAGAGGTTGGGTCAACATAGATGTGGATACAATAGCCTGTGAATCATGTGGGGCACGCGTCCTGTTTTCTACTCCATCATCTTGGAATCAGCAGCAAGGCATGTTATGTTACTCTTTATGCTAAGTATTCTAACAATTAAACCGGTGCTGTAAGTTGTGCAGCAATATTTGGTTATGTACATACTAAACAAAGTCTATTTCCTGTCTTCTTTTTTCAGTTGAGAAGGCAGCTTTGGTATTTAGTTTAAAGCTGGACAATGGACATAAAATGCTTTGTCCATGGATTGACAACGCCTGTGATGAAATGCTGGCAGAGTTCCCGCCTACACCACCTCCAGTTTTAGTGGATAAATTTAGAGAGCGCTGCTCTGCGATTTTACAACTTCCAGTTCTTCCTGTGATATCTTCTTCAGCCATTGAGTACATGAAAAGCCCTCAGCTTGATCAATTTCTTGGACAGTCTTCGATATTTTTTGGCAATGGGTCTACTGAAATTTCTAGAATAGAACACTCTGATGATGAAGGCAGTGCAGAGTCTGCTAAGTTGTATTATCAGGTTTGGTGATTATACTATTGCACGTCTATCAGTCCTAATTGTTTTGCATGTTGTGTTGGAAGTCTTCATATATAAATATCATCATTAACTTGCCTGTTGTCATTGCTAATTATTTACTTTTATTGAGATATGTGAGTCCTTTTACTTTCCAATGGATTTTTATTTGTGCTTTCTTCATTTGCATATTGTAGTTATGGTTAATTGACTTAATTCTGATCTTCTTACTCCAATTAAACAATTTTTCCTTCGTACTACAGATTTTATAGCATTCTTGCTTTCTTAAGCGGACAAATGATGTTTTGAAGTATTTATGCAGGCACAGAAGCTTATAAGCTTATGCGGTTGGGAACCTCGCTCACTACCTTATATTGTCGACTCTGAGAAGAGGTTGAATCAGTCTACACTTAAGGCAAATGTTTTGAGTTCATCTCATTTAACTGCTAGCGGCCAATATCCTATCATCAGTGTGCAATATGCCAGTAATCATGACCTAATTGAGGCAAATGAAACTTTCAGCAGTTCTAGTGCTCTACAGTCTGAATCCAATTCTGTGGTTTTAGATTGCAAGCTTTGTGGAGCTAGTGTAGGATTATGGGCTTTCACTACCGTTCCACGGCCTGTTGAATTATTCCAATTAGTTGGATATGCAGAAGAAAATTCTGAAACTCATCTTGGAACCCATGATTCAAGCACTGAAAGTCATCTTGGCAATAGGACAGATGTGGTAAGTGCTGGCTCAGATGGTGCAACAGCGTCGAAGGATAGATTTTCAAATTTAAATTTGACAATTGCAGGGGGTCCCACACCAACAAAACAGAACTTCAAAGCAAAGATTTCCTTACCTGTTATTGGCCAGAATTTAAGAGCTCAGTTTTCATATAATTCTGAATTCAGAAAATGTTTATCTGTTAGCCAAGAAGACATGCAATCTGGATCCCAAAAAGAGAATTTGCTTCAGGGGGGAGAATGTTACCTAGAAAATGTTGGATTGGAGAATTCAGAAGTTAGTGACCCTGGTCATTCTACAGCCCCTGATGCCAATAACACATATAAAGGCGGTGAAGACAACAATAACTTGCTGGTGATGGCTTCTAGCAATGGAAATTTGTTAGATTCAGGAACAGTTGTGGAACATAGGCAGACTCAAGAGTCTCCATGTGCTCCATCTAGCTTGGAAGCCAGTGCAGTTGCCCATTGCACCTCAAACCATGAAGTTAGTCAAGAGAAACTGCAAATTCCTGTAAACAATGAACTTGTGGCCTGCAATACTGGTAAGCATTTTATTTGCATGGGAGCACGTATTATTATTTGACCATTAGAATGCATGGATGTTATTATTCTTGGCTTGAATTAGAAATTTAACTTGTATTAGACTTGTCCCAACTGTTTTAGCATTGTTACTTGTTTTACTCATTAATTGAGGTAATCGACATATAAATGTTGGCTGATATGTTAGCTGATCGCTTACTAAGTTTGCTGGTCAACTGCAATGTTAGAAGACTCTTTAACCTGATGGGTAAAAACTTAAAGGTCCTTTTTGAGTTGAATTTAGTACCACGACCTGGTAGTAAGACACATTGATAAGGTATCTTTCTGAAAGTGAAAACCATGTAAACAAACTAAGTCAATCATCTTTGAACAAAAACTTTTCCTGTCCAAGTTTTTGTTTTGTCTGGATATACCTCATGAGTCATGACACTTAGAAGCATTGCTTTTTTATATGAGGCGATTAATGGCTGACAGAATCCATCTATACTCCCTCATTGACTTTTTGTATTTCATCAGAAAAATGGGTGTAATGATTTGCTTTGTCTATTCTTCTAGGGAAAGATCTAAGGCATCCATCCCCAGGTGGCACGATGGAGTTTGATTCTATTAAGCAGCATAGACATTTCTGCCCCTGGATTGCATCAACAGGTAATGGAGCACCTGGATGGAAACAAACACTCTCAGCTTTACAACGTCAAGATGGGTGTTCTCCTTCATCTGCATCCATAATCAAGGTATTTGTGAAGCCAACTTATACTGTACTATTAAAGCCTTTGTAACAAATGCACGTATGTTTGCAAGCATGTTGTTTCTGTGTTTTGCATGTATATTTTGGGTTTGTTTATGGTTGTATAACTTTTTCCTGAAGAGAATAATCATTTAGCCTGTGATCATTTGTACAGGTTGATGACCCCATTACTTCAATCAGAAATCTTTTCATGTCTCCATCTCCGAAAAGAATGAAGCCCACAGTTTTAACAACTCGGAGTCCTCAACAATAGCTGATTGATTATTTTGCTGCTTGTAAAAGGATCTCCAAGCAGGTCCAGGAGTGTTGTGATTATGATATTGAAGTGGACAGTAGCATTCCCATTTGAAGCCTTAAAGTTGTTTTAGTCATTGTACAAGATTAGACCTGTGACTTTCCTTTGATACCTCTACTGCCAAAGTGCAGCTCCAGCACTGAAGACATCAAACTATAGCATTCACCTGGTTGATTAAGCAACTTACTATTTGAAGAAACATGGTATTTAGGTTTTTGAGGGATTGAAGCTGATTGGACTATTACAAGATTAGATGTATCGCCTGGAAGTGTCTCTGACTCTTACAAAAATGTAGAACAAGAAAAAGGCTGGGAAAGAGTGTTCTTTTACTGTATCAGGCCACAGTTTGTGACAACTACCTTGGCGTAAGGGCGGTTGAATCCTCTTTCTGCAACGACAGCTCTCTTATCTCCTATCAGCTTGGCCACCCTGCCAATAAAACAGCACCTGCTTGTTAGTGTATATCATCACAATGGTGGAAGGAACTCTAGGAGGATTGAAGTATAAGAAGCTGCAGATGATTTTATCCTTATGTGATTGGACTCTGCTTCGTTAATTCCTGTATTTGTTTTGACAAGGTCGTAAAACACTAATTTTGATCACTCGGACTCGTTACGAGTGTTATATCAGTGTATGCGAACAATGGAAATGGTCATATGTCTTCATAGGATTTTCCATATAAAAGAGTTGTGGTATAACATGTGTTTGCATATATGGAGATATAGAGTTGAAGCACTCACCTAAAATAAGGCGAACTAGTGTTCTCTTGCACGGTTTTCACCTGGCCAAGCCTCACCACGACCTCCATACCTTCCAAAACTCTTCCAACCACCAAAGTCGAAGCATCGAGCTCAGGTGAATCTTTGGTAGAAATCACAAACTCTGTTCCGTTAGGGGCCGTACCAACCTCCTCCTGATCAATCTCCAGCTTCCCTCCCCGCGCAACCAGCTTGATTTTCGGCGGTGGTTTTGAAGGGTCTCTCACAATAATCCCCACAGTGCCAGCCTTGTTCTTGATGCCTGGACACTTTTCATACAAACTCTCCCACTCTTCAGTGAGCTTATCAACTTCCAAACTGCTTCCTGTGCTCTTTGCGAGCTCAGCATCTACACCATAAGATCTCACACCACCATGTTGCACATAATTTGGCGTAATTTTAACAAACTCTTTCCTTCTGTAGCTCACCCCAGCAGCTCCACTGACAAGATTACGAAATCGAGCAGCCCCAACAGGAGCATCATCTTCCTGTATCCCGATGACAATGCGGCCAACAGGCTCTCCGTCAATTGATATATCAAGAAATGCACGCTTTGTTGGGCTCTTATCACCGCAAGTAGGAGTAGCGTTTGAACTTTGTTCTTGTGCATTGCTATCGGCATCAACCACATCCTCCTCGGCCTCTGCTTTAGACGGTAGAAAAGCCTCAATGCTCTGCGAGCCCAGGAGGAGAAGTAACAGAGAATTGCTTCGAATTGCAAGTTCTCTACGTGATAGCTTACAGCATTGTTTGATGGAAGGAAAAGATGAAGAAGTAGGTACACCTGGGACTTGTAGAATGGGTAGTGGCGGTTGCGGCGTCGGAGGATGAAGGCATTGAGTGGAGGACTGCAAGAATTTTGGGATTTGTAACATGGCGAAGGAGTCTGTTTTTCCCTGGGTTTAGTTAATATGAAATTTTGGCCAGAGAATCACTCTGCCACTATGAGCTCCGTTTCCTCTACCCTTTGGGTGTCGAGATTTTGTGGATAAGAAAGATCCAAAGCCTATCCAAATGCATTGGAATGCCTCATTTTTGTGGCACTTAAAAATCAGGCCAACCCTATGGGGACCCATCATATGATTTTGAGAACCCAGAATAGTAGGAAAACGTTTACGGTTTACCACATCAGGATAAATTAATTGGTCTTTCACTCGGTCTAAATTAATTGAAGAATTGAAGCACCAGAACAGAATATCAATTAATTACAAAAGCTAATATTGGTCTTTCATCATCTAAAACCTTTGATACAGCTTAAAACAAAACTTTCAGAAGTAGCCAACACCTCTGAGCCCCGTTACTGTTGGCTCAGCATCATTTCCTTTACCCAAAAACACAAGGCGACCTGCAAATTACAGCAAAGAGTATTTAACACGAGGAAAAAGGAAAATGTAAATGCAAAATACCAAGAATTCACATAGGTTGATAGCACAAAGTTTAAATAGGCAAGTGCATACCATTTCTGCGAATAGCAATCTCTCTAACTCGTCGAACAAGCCCAGTTGTTGGGTCAGTGAAGATTTTGGTCTCCAGATTACCTTCCAAGTATAAAATTGAACTGCAAGAAAGGAAATGTCGACGTCAATTCATTACTTCCAGGTGAAGAGTTCATTACAAATCTCCAATACAAAAGAAAAAAACCAAGATTTCGCAATCAAGGAAAGCAGTAGAACATGATCAAAATGAAGACGAAGCAGCAAGAGGATATTAAAGTTTTCTTGACATTAACGACAGAAGACGCTCAAAATGTAATGATTTGCCTATGATGCCATACAAACCAGGGTCATTTAAAAACCATTGCAACCTTAGAACACAAGCCGATGAAGCAATGGAGGCAATATTTTCAATTCAACACATAGATTTCCACGACAGATGCTCATCATAAGGTTCCATATTACTACAACCTCCACAACAACTCTGCTTCCATGGATTCGCTACATCCCTAACCCATCGACCTGTCATCCCCATTGCATAGCCTTCATGGTTACATCTTGCTACTGAATTACTCTAATCACATCTCCACTGACTTGTTCCTCCTGTCCCATTTCAATCCTAATAGTTGCGGATTTCTATGCTGTCGTAATGAAAAAATTTCTACTCTTACAAATCTAGAATACTTGCTACTCAGCTATTAGTCACGAAAGAGCCCATTCAGCCATTCAATTACACTCTTATTTGTACCGAAAAGAGTAAAAACATGATCTGTTTAGTGTTCATATCATATAACCACAGATAATCGGAACGAAAAACAAATGGTGCCATGAACAAAGCTAAAGAAAGAAGCTCTCTTACCCAGGCAAAGCATTCTGCACCGCAATCTTGCCGAGCCTCTCCGGATAAACACAAACCCTGTGCCACTGAACCACACAGCGGTTGGCATACTCCGTTGGGTTCTCGGTCTCAAAGGGCCTCCGGTTGTTTCGAATGCCGCCGGTCCCAATTGAGAACATGGTCACCTGCGCCCCACTCTTCAGTCTCTTCTGCAACGGACTCTGCCCCACCTGCCCCACCAGTATCGCCTAGTACCCAACAACAATTAAAACCCTAAACCCTAAAAATCGAAATTGAACAAAATGCACAATCAAAAACCCTAAACCCTAAAATTGAACTGAAGGAAATGCCCGGTGGCGCGTGAAATGCACCTTATAAATGCCAACGTCGACTCCGTTCTCGAGCGGCTGATCGTAGATACCGCGGACCGGGTTGGGGGCGGAAGGCTGTGATGGGGTCGGGTCGGACTCTAGGTCCGAGGTGATGGACTCGTCTGAGTCGGAGGTGACGTGGGTGGTGGTGCAGAAGCGCGTGGAGAGCACGGTGCTGGGGTTTGAGTGGTAGAGAGAGCGAGAGAGGAGTAGTCTCCTTGAGAGAGAAGCCATGGAGGAGGAGGCTGACATTTTCCGGCAGCAAAAATGGAGCTCTAGCTTTGTGGAGGTTTTGGGGAGCTTAAACCCTTGGTGGTGGTGAGAAAACCCATTTGGGGTCTGAAATTTTGACCCGAGCCCATTATTGTTGGGCCTATGTTTGAATTTGCAAGTGGCTCAATATCATTTTTAACAGTGGGTCTCAACTATTTCGAGCTGAAAAATTAGTTCAAAACTCTGATATATAGATGAAAATAGAATCAAAAAGAGATTTGACGGTTAAATAGAATAAAAAATGGTGTGTAAATTTTGTTTTTTTGTAGTGTGGATTGTAAAATATGGGGTGTGAATTTCACTTCCCTAAAAACTACTAATGTTTCCGTTGTGTCACCACTGTAAAGCAAATAGAGTTGCCTGTAGAGCGCTTTGCTAGTTAGTGCGTAATTGAATACAATTGTTTAGTAGAAAGTCATGATATTATTTCAGGATGTTCTCTAGGTGCCTATTATAATCAGGGGTTTAGGCTCAATGTCCCCCCCCCTTGTATTCAACAGTTTCATTAATCAAGGCTTGAGGGCATCCGCACCAGCCCTTTATTCAAAAAAAAAAAAAATTACTAATGTTCCAAACAAGATCGAATTGATACTTTAACAGAATATATAATTTTGTCCAAATGATCAATGCTATATGTTAATAAGAATCGAGAACATGTTATAACAACAAAATTAGGTGCTCATGAACTTAGTTGAATCTTCAAATGCGAATTTAGAAGAGTATGAAATTTCTTCTAAATTACTTTTCTCTCTTGCATATAAAAAACACCGGTATCTTTGTCAATGCAACTGCATTGATTGTACGCTAAATGGTTTGTGCAATTAGCCTCACATACATAGTAATTTGACGCCTTTAGAGAGAACGAAGACCTTTTACCCAAAATCAAAGTGTCTACTCCTCAAGTTCTTCATCTCCTTCCAAACTTCAACCCGCGAAATTGTCGTGGCTTC
The DNA here is from genome assembly GCF_958449725.1 of Rosa rugosa. Classification (NCBI taxonomy): domain Eukaryota; kingdom Viridiplantae; phylum Streptophyta; class Magnoliopsida; order Rosales; family Rosaceae; genus Rosa; species Rosa rugosa. The sequence continues at coordinate 53,763,615 of NC_084823.1, read as the reverse complement.
ACAGTTCCAAAACTCACGACAGTAAATACTGTGGGAATCAAACATAGATGTTTGAACAAGATGCTTCACACACCTCTTTCTCCGAGATTTACGGTTGAAAAATTTGGAAACATGATGGCTTGAAAGATATAGCGTTACGTGTTACTTGGGGTCCAGCAATACATATACATCTCACCACACGAAAAACGTCAGAGATGAAGCCAAGCAAGACCTGCAAAAACTGAAGTCATCTGGCAGCTGCTGATATGGATTCTACTTCCTTTCTTTGCTCCCATTATAAATATTTGATACAAATAATATTATAGCTAAGGAAGGAAAGTTAGTGACTTGGAACCCACAACAATGAGGACAAACGTACAAGAATATAATACATACATTTGCAGGAAGCAAAGAGACAATGACTGAAATCCAGAACCTGCTGAGGACACTAGCGCTTTCCTCTCGTCATTTCCGGACTTTTGAAACTCAAACCTAGCGCCACTCATTCATTCATGATTTCATTCTATCCTTTTTCTTTTTTTTTTCCTTTTGGCAAAGTCATATCCTTGTCATTTAATTTCTACATTTAATCGTTTTAACTTTTAAATAGTTACTAGATTAGTGGATCATATAGAACTTTTGAATGATAATTGATCGAGTCAATTTTGGATGAATTTTCGATAATTTCAAAAACAAATGGATGCCATTTTTATAGGTCTAAACAAAGATCCTAAAGCACTAAAAGGCATGATCGAATTTAAAAGTTCAAAACAGCTTTTATTTTTCAATTATAATGAACAAAATCTCATCAAATCATAAGAAAATCCTCTGCCAAAGTCAAATGCGATTAGGCCAATTATGTATTGTAACTTAAAAACAGAAAAATTAGTTTAAGGATTCATACCAACTCGATTGAAAGGCTAGGTACGTAGTCTTCTCGCTTGATCTCTAATAATCATAATATAAAGAAATCCGAAAAACTTAAAACCAATGGAGAAATACAATAGTGCTCCACTGGATCATCCTTTGGCATCTAATTTCTAGGACCACATTTTGTTATAGCAAATACATTTAGGATAATTTATTTTGTTGTCTGTTATATTATTGGATTGTACGTTGTTTTTATGTTGGTAAATTATTTCATTTGGTTATGTCCCTCCCAATATATATGGTACTCTTTTGGCCACATTAATGACCTCATAGCTAATATAGTAATATATGCTTGATCACACTAATTATTTAGCATCATCTATGGGGTGAGTTAGTAGTAGCAATGTGATTGATGGTGATTGATTGATCCACAAATCAAACTAATTTAAAAGAACCAAAGACAGACAAACTTTCACAAACACTCACGCACAATCTGTGTTTTCAGAGGGGCAGAGAAACAAGAGCTATGGATGTGAGGAGAATAGTAGTGGTAGTTGAAGATGTTGAAGCTGCAAGAACAGCTCTGAAATGGGCTCTCCAAAACCTCATACGATTTGGGGATTTCATTACTCTTCTCCATGTTTTCCGAAGTTCAAGATCTAAGAGCAAGAACAAAACCAGGCTTCTGCGCTTGAAAGGGTTCAAATTGGCCCTGTCTTTCAAGGATATCTGCGACTCCTTCCCCAATGTAAGCAAAAAGCTTAGTTTGGATTCGAAGTTTCAAACTTTATGTGTTATTCGGGTACCCAATTCAGATATGTAGTCGCCCATTTGATTAGTTTTTATGATCAAACCAGTGTATGTGATGATTGATGCCAATACAGACAAAGGTTGAAATGGTTGTGACAGAAGGAGATGAAGAAGGGAAGAAGATTGCAGCAATGGTGAGGGAGATTGGGGCTTCTGAGCTTGTTCTTGGACTCCATGATCACAGCTTTCTTTACAAGTAAGTTTTGAATGGACATTGGTTAGCAAATTTGATTAGAATCATTGATTAGGTGACTGATTATGTGTTTGATTTTCACTATTATGGTTGAGATGTTTGGGGTTGTTGATATTGGGATAAGAATTCAATGCATGATGAAACAGTCAGAGATAAGGTGAGCTTCCTAGGAAAGTCCTGTTCTACAAGAAAGAACTAGTCAAACTGACAGATAGGTTTAGGTGAATCAATTCACATTATTCACTGAACTCATAAAAAAAAAAAAAACATGTTCTTTTCTTATTCTTGTCAATATATATATGTATATTGCGTTTATATCACTAAATCAATAACTAATTAGTGGTTAAAATGTACTTTTTACTTAATAAGCTTTGAGGAAAGTTTCTGGTAATTAATATCATGGTCTTGGTGGGAAATGGGGACCCTATATGGTTCATCTGAGTCACTGTGCATGTGACATGTTGGTGATATAGGATAGCTACTCACAAGTTTTTAGTCAACAGTTTGAGACATGTACGTAGTATTGTTGGGTGACTCTGTAAAGTACAGCATCTTCTTCAATGAATAAAAATACCTCTTTTGGCTATTGACAATGAATCATAGGCCAATTGATTCCAGAAAATGTGAGGCAGATCCCGTATTTCATAGTGCCATTCTCATTTTTCATGATTCTTCGTATTAAATCCAGCTATTTACAGATAGAGGCAGGAAGAGTTTCTTTTATTTGTTGTTCATTTATAGGATTCTTTAATTTTAACGGATGGTCCCCTTTTATTTTATCCATCAAACTATATAATGTCTCAATGTTTGCACACACATACATGTATATATTATAAGTTTAGGAGTTTAGATAGATGAGTAGATCTGTCCTCTGTTTTGGAATTAACATAGCTTTGGAATATTTCCTTGCTTTGCTCGAAATCATTTTAATCCTTAATGTACTGTTTATTCTAAACAAGTTAAAATAGGCTAATTAATAAATAGTACCTGCTAGATTTGACTCTCTCATTTCAAAAAATGGCTTTAGTACTGATACAAAAAACATTTCCATGGAAGTTGGGACATTGTTTAAGGCCATATACTTATCATATAAAAAGATGCTACCGACTTCTTATGCATTATAATAAACATGCAGAACACAAATTCTTTCTTAATAATTTCCCCAAATATATAAGAACCTTGTCATTTACTAGTTCAAATAATTAAGAAAAGATTGGGAATCTCATTTGAGGCAAGCTCTACTAAGGAAGCCGTATATTCATTCCAGATACCGATTAAGATTAATTATCTATTACTTTTGACTGCCATGTTTGGATTCTTGTACGTGAAGTAGTAAGGTTCAATTAGGAACAGAAAATGATATGACGGCAGTGTTTTTATTCATCATCTGGTTTATATAGGTTGGCAATGGCCCAGGGCAACAATATTGCAAACAACTTCATGAATTGCAGAGTCCTAGCCATCAAGCAACCTTCTTCTTCACCTTTGAGGATCAACAAGGCCAGTGCTCCTACTCCAGCAACACCAGTCTTGGACTGTTCAACCAACTTAGACTTTTCGCAGATTGATGTTGCTGGTTTACAGTAAGACTTTTGTTTTGACCACATTTGACTGATCAATTACCTTGTTCGTATATGCTTCCTAATTTTCAAGTTTTTGGGTTTCTTCCAAGACAAGTAATACTTCTCTATCACGAGTTTTATTCAAGTATATGCATGCTTCTTTCTTTGATCATGCGACTTAAGTTATAATTATACAGTCTCCGCCATCCCATTTGATTTTGTACATGAATTTATGGAATTGCAGGATTCCTGATGTGCCTCCACCAAAAATTCCATACAAAATCTGCCCAAACCCTTACGCAATCATCTGGAAATCAAGGAGATCAAGGAGATCAAGGAGGTAGTAGGGTAGCAAGTAGTGAAGTGGTTGAAGGGCGTTAGCATATCATCAGTTACTGTTTTATATATTTAAAGCTATGCAGGGAGCAGGTTCAGCTGATTGAGCCACATTTTGGGCACAAAAAATGATTGATTTGGGGCATGGCATGGGTTCTGCTACAGCTTCAATTATTAGTTTTTTTTTTTCTGGTCGATCTCACATAACACACACCCATGCACATACACAGATAGCAAACAAATAGTAGAGAATTATTGACATCGTATACATTTTGAGTTTTTCATAACATCATCTTATGTCATGGTTTTTTGTCCTCAAGTTGAGAAGAATTTGCGTGACCACATTTATGTTTGATTGTTTGTATCAAACTACATGCGTGAGCAACCTACAGAGGGGACTCATCATCCTTATGAAAGGACAAATTACAAAGGGTACTTGTAAATCTATCTTTGACTTTCGTGCGATTTTAGAGTTAACTTTATATCTCATGTCATTATCTGTAAAATAATTTGGATAAACAGCCAATGTGCGAATAAGGTATCCATCTGCAATCAAGTGTAATATTATTTGACATGTGATACCCAAAAGGGGAAAAAAAAAAAAAAAAGGGAAAGAAAAAGAGAGGAAGGAACTTTCCACCGTGTCCCCATCGAGTCACCATACGTCCCCTCAAAAGAAATGCATCTCGTCTAAATTTGAACTCAAAAATTATTATCGAAAATTATCACAACTCATACAGTTAGCTAGTTTATTCTTAATACTACCTAAAATATAATTTAAATAACTCTCAAAACTCATAAAAATTTGAATAAAATTTTCCAAACCTAATTTTTCAGTATAAAAGATATGAAATCATCAAACAACTTGCTATCTGAAACCTCTGCCCAATCAAAGCTATAGCTAGGGCATGGGGCTCAACAAATGAGTGACCACCCACCAACATGGTCGAGCCGCCAAGCCTAAACCAAACAGTCGTACACTTGAGCCGTTCGCCGCAGAGCTTCGACAATCACAGTGTTTCAATTCTGATGTTAATTTGGCCCATAAACAAATATGCATCTAATTCTTTTCTAGGGTTTCATCAAGCCAATTAATTGGGTGAATGACCCTCCTCCTGTTGTCCTTGATATTTTTTAGAACGTCCAGGAGATCATTGGAATTCGCTAGCTCACTAAACCCAGGCCAGTAGGTAAAGCTGATGAGTCGGTCTCGCTTGGCTAGTTGCTGCTTCTCTCTATGAAATCCTTTATTACAAATGCTGAGAAAATTAAGCATCGATTTCCCTACAGGTTTAGGTTCTCCACGATAATGCTTATGAATCTCTCAAGCTAGCTTTTGGTCAACAAAACTCTCTATATTCTAGCTTCCCTAACGTATAATTCACCGGATATATATATTTTATCCAGAGCGGAGCCGCTCCTTTTGAAATTAACGTGTGAAGTTTGAGTTTTTGGTCACTTTTCGGTCGCATATCCACATCTTGATCATTCATTTTTTAGGTACTAGTGTATAGATCATCTATACAAATTTTCAGTCAAATTGATGATCGTTAAAGTATCTAACTCGCTTAAACTAATGGACGGACTGAATCTGTCAACCTGAACCGTATAAGCTTTAAGGCAGTTATCAATACCTTAACTATCATTATTTTGGCTGAAAATTTTATGCAAACCCTTCTACCCAAGAGTCACAGCTGTGAGAAATGTTATTTATACTTGGACGTAGTATAGTAGTTGGAGCACGCTCTTTTCCTCATTTGGCGGGAAATAATAGCTTGGGCTAAAAAAGAAAATAAAAGTGGGCTGATGAAACCCCTTAGCCCAATCCAATGCTCTATAGAAGTTGGGCCCGGGGCTCATCAATTAGCGACCACCAAGTTGCTCGAGCCGGCCAAGCCTACTTAGCCAAGCTCACTGAACCCAGCCCAGCAGGTAAAGCCGATCAAATCAGTCTCGCTTGGCTACATGCTCCCTTCTCAGACTCTCTCTGTGTCCGAATCTCAGCGTTTACTTTATTTTAAGCTTGTTCCCTTTTCTTTCTAGTTTCTAGATCTAATCCCCTTGCTTGTAGTGAGTGAGTCAGATTAGCTCAGAGGCGTCGCTCGCCCATAGACTCCAAATTTCAAGCTCAGCTAGCTCCATCCCCACCCCACACCCACACCCCCTCTCCTCTTTCTTCGATCCGGCTCCGATCCGGCTCACTATTCGCGCCGATCCGATTCCAGCTTCCACCTCTCTCTCTCTCCCTCCCTCCATTTCTTTCCCTCTTCTTTCCTAGCAACTGACTCAGCCACTGTTAGTCCTTTCAACCAAACCCTTTTCTTCTTCTTCTTCTTCTTGGATTTTTTTATTTTATGAATTTCAGTTTTGGTTTCCCGGAAAATGTGAACGGAGATTCCTAGGCTGGAACAGTAACAGTAAATAAAAGGATGGACTGGGCTGCAAGTAACGCTTTCAAAAATTTCAAAGGTAACTACCACTGGTAACTAGTTTCCTGCTTTGAAATGGTGTACCGATTTCAATAGGGTGCCGGTAATATTTTGATGCTGGCCGGTTAGTTGTATTAATATTTTTGATACGAGAATGTGTTGCTGGATGGAACGTACAGATGTGGAACCCAAGTCCATCATGGAAATGGGAATCATTCCGCACATTGATGCAGGTGATATTGGTTTGGGGTCCTCAGACAAGGGGAACGCTGCTACTCCTCCTTCAACAAAACCGAGAAAGAAGACCATGACGTCCGTTTATCTCAAGTTTTTCGAGACAGCTCCGGATGGAAAAAGCCGCCGGTGCAAGTTCTGTGGACAAAGCTATTCCATTGCTACTGCCACTGGTAATTTCTTTTTTTTTTGGTCCCAGAGTGTACGTAGTTGATGTTCTAGTTGTTGTTGGTGCTATTGCCTCTCTCGTTTGCAATTGTTACATCACATTGCCTCTGCGTGCTATTATTACTGATCTTCCTCTGTTGGTCTAGGCAATCTGGGGAGGCACCTAGGTAATCGGCATCCAGGGTATGATAAGTCGGGGGATGTTGTTAGTGTTTCCAATCCTTCACCACAGCCCATCACTGTAATCAGGAAGCATCAATCTCAAGCAAAAGCAACTCAAGTGGATTATGAACATTTAAATTGGTTGCTCGTTAAATGGCTTGCTTTAGCTTCGCTCCCTCCTTCAACCTTGGAAGAAAAGTGGCTCGCCAACTCTTTTAGGTTTTTGAATCCATCGATACAGCTCTGGCCGAGTGAGGATTACAAGAAAATATTTCGTGATGTTTTCAGGAGTATGCAGGAAGTAGTAAGAGCATCTATGGAAAATGTTTCTTCAAAGGTCTCAATCACGCTTGACTTTTGGACTTCTTATGAAAGGATTTTTTATATGAGTGTCACCTGTCACTGGATTGACGAGAACTGGTCTTTCCAAAAGGCAATGCTTGATGTTTGTCACATTCCTTTCCCTTGTGGGGTTGTCGAGATCTACAACTCTCTAGTGAAGGTTCTTAGGTTGTACAACATTGAGAGTAGAATACTTTCCTGCACCCATGATAACAGTCAAAGTGCCTTACAGAACTTGGATGGTCAGAATGTGGGGCACTTCTGTTATATCCCCTGTTCTGCTCACACTTTGAGCTTGATCATAGATGATGGATTGAGAACCATAGAACAAGTAATCGCTAAGATCAGAGAGTTTGTATTATGTTTAAATGCATCATCAGAGATCTCAGAGGAATTTACTCAATTGACTGCAGCTTACCACGAAGGCACTTGGAAAATTCCACTTGATACCTCAACACGGTGGAGTGGCAACTATCAGATGCTTGATATTGTATGCAAGGTACTTGCTATTGTGCTTTTTTAAGTAATTACTTGATGTTGGGCAGGATCCTCTAAGTGAAGCATCGCCGATGGATAAGTGACAGTTTTTTTTCCTTTTGCAGGCTTCTAAGTCCATGGATGCTGTTATCAGGAAGTATGAGACACTAGGCAATAGAATGCTGCTGAGCTCTGTGGAGAAGAATGCAGTCAATAATGTGCATCGATATCTAGAACCCTTCTACAAAACCACAAACAACATGTGCACAAACAAGGTGCCCACAGTGGGGCTGGTTCTCTTCTTCATGGATCACATTTCTGAGACGATTGCTACTTGCAGAGATTCACACCTTTATCCAGAGTTGAAGAATGCTGCTGAAGACATGGCTAAGAAGGTTAGAAACTACAATAGCCAGGTTTGCAACATATTTACCTACATGACAGCAATTCTTGATCCTCGAATTAAAGGAGAGCTAATTCCTGAGAGCCTTAATTCAGACAATTTTCTTGAGGAAGCGAGAACCCATTTCATTAGAAACTATTCTATCAATCATTTCCCATCCATGACTGGTGGATACAGCAATCAAGAAATAGAGGAGGGAGGTAATGTCTCTTTTGCTGAGGAAATTGCCCGAAAGAAAAGAAGGGCAAACACGAACAATTCCAGTGATGAGCTCACTCAATATCTGTCAGAGCCTCCAGCTCCATTAGCAACAGATGTTCTCGAGTGGTGGAAGGTCAATAGTATGCGCTACCCGCGACTTTCTGTAATGGCTCGGGATTTCTTGGCTGTGCAGGCAAATTCAGTGGCACCTGAAGAACTGTTCTGTGGCAAAGGTGCTGAAATTGATAAGCAGCGATTTTGCATGCCACATGATAGCACACAAGCTCTCCTTTGTATAAGGTCATGGTTACAAAGCGGGATGAAGTTGAAGTACAAGACAACCGAAATAGATTTTGAGCGTCTGATGGAATTGGCAACAAGTGCTGATAATCATAGTAGTAATGCTGGTTCGGAGAAGAAACAAAGGCAATGACAGAAACACAGCATTGCAGGGTCTGGGAACTAATCCCACTTCAAAGAGGAAAAATGGCATTGTAACTGTTTTAAAAGGCTTTGTTGTAACTTTAGGCCACGTTTTCATATATGGATGTACAGTTCAAAATTGTGATAGTGCTAACCAGAGTAAGAGACATCAATCACCTGATGATTGAACATATTTTGTTGCAGACATAAACGGAAAGATTTCTGTTTGTCACTTCAAGGAGATATTTGTCAGTGAAAATAAGGAGAATATAAACATGACATTCCGGGACACAGTGTTCTGGCATCGGGAATGACGATACCACTGATTTGGGAAATTGGAATGCTCAATTCAGTCCTTTGCTTAATCCACTTATTGGATATAAAATAGATATAATGTTCTCATTTTCTTATACCTGCTGGGGAAGTATTGAACAAAGAGTTTATCAAGAATTCAGGTCAAAATGGCAAGTTACTTGATTTTCTCAAAAAAAAATAAAAAAAATGGCAAGTTACTTGACAAAATTCAATAACTACATGATACACGAAAGCACCTCCAAAAACTGTCAGGAGAGGCTACAAAATGCACTCTTCACTGAGCATATTTACTAAGAAAATTGCAAACTCCAGCTACTATGAGTTGTTAACATCGATCAAAAATAGGGTTTTGAAGGAGTCCCCAATCCAATGTGTAAAAAAAAAAATTAGAAGTTTTATTCTCCAGTAAAACAACCACCAGTCTGTAAGATGCATCCTATCCATTTAAGTGCCTTATCATCCAATGATGTCAATACAGGTGTTCTCTGCCATATTCCCGTACAATGACGGGCACGCTAGTGGGTGGAATCTACAGTGAAGCAAAACACAATATCAAAACTAGTAGTTATCCAGAAGAGTAACACAACTTTTTCACCACTGATCGCATGAAGAATTGAGAATTTTTGATTTGGCACATGAACATTTGAGATGCTTACCATTTAGCTCCAAAAAGAGATAAATGCCTATAATATGTCAAGTCATAGATAATGCTAATTATGAAAATTTCTGGAAATCTTCCAAGGGCTAAAAATGACTTACCATGCCATAATCAGTGACAATCATGGAGACATAATCTGCTGGGGTAGCATCATACCTGTTACAGAGCAGAAGGGTATTCAGAATCTTCAAGACAAGTGATCAATTCGTTCCATTGTTTATAATCATATGAAAGCTTACATTAAATTCAGAAGTTGCAGATTTTCCTTATTCGCCCAATTTTCCAGATAGTTTATATCAGTTCTTCCAGAAACTTTTGCAATAGCATTTGGATCACCTGCAAGAAATATGAAGATGTTGTGTAGTCTATCAGGTTATGCAAATAAAAGAGCAAAACAAAAACACAATCTCACAGTTGCATACAACAATAAGCATACCTAGTTCGTTAGAGCAAATGGAATCAAGCTGTACTCTTTCATGAAACTTGTAAGCTTCACAGCAGACTAAGACTGGAACGCAAAATGCATGAGCAACCATAGCAACACATGCAGTGCCAACTCTCGAATATACAGTTCCATTAGATAACACCGAGGCAGCTCCCAAAAACACTCGTGTTACTTCATGCATGATATAAGACACGGCATTTATATGAGTATACGTACAAGTCAGGCCCTTTGCTACCAGCCTATGAAGTAATGCTTGGCCTTCAAGCTTTGGACGCGAGTCTACAATCACAACACGAAACTGTTTCCCGAGTTCATGGGCGTGTAGAAAAATCATCTCAACAACACATGATGATCCATATGTGAGTAGAACATCACCATCTCTAATCTTTGTAGCAGCATGCCTAACTATCACCTTATCAGCAATAATTATCTTGTCATTTATAAATCGGTCAATTTCTGAACAAAGTGTGGATTTAGCTTCAGACTCGGAAAGGCTCAATGGCAATTTCGCAACACGACTCTTTATAAACCTAACTGCATTTCCCATGCTAATAGAAAGTGGCCTGCATTCTATAAAAAATGAGACGTAACTACTGATTTTTGCTGTTAAATCTCGAACAAGAGTTTTCTCTGGTGGTGTAGAGTAGTCTCTAATAGCTTCCTGAAACGCTTTAAGCATTGCAATACAACGAGCATTACCCCCAGATATATCCCCAGCCAAATACTTCAGTCCAACCTGTAAATATGCACCAAATATTTTTTTTTTTTTAACAATATACAGAAAATAACCAAAAAGAAAAAAAACATTGACATTACTTTGGACATGTGTTGAAGAATGACACTCGTCCGTGAAATCTGTCTAAATTATTCTATATCCTCAGACTTCAAAACTGCTTAAAACAGCATGTGCACAGAGGCCTAGTGGAAGCTTTGATAACTTGTCATTTGGTAACTAACTTGATGCTCAATTTCTTCATGTGTATTACTTGTCTATATATAATAGACACAACACTTGGTATTGAATTGTGTTTATATGCATGGGCCAGCAACTTAGCTATCAGTAACAATGATTTCAGTCATCACATGAGTCCAACCAGATACAAGCATGTCTTTAGTGTCATGTCCAATATCCGGTAATTCTATATTGAAATACTAATCAAGAGAAACATTTGAAATTGAAAGTTGAGCAAATAAGCACTAATGATGAAGCAACAAGGATTAGTTTCCTTAAGGGAGTACCTTATAAATGGCAGGATGCATGGGATCAAGTTGAAAAAACTTTGACTCGAGATCTGGAAGCTGAGTTCCCCGTTCATATTGAGGCAGATGCCGGAACAATTCAACTCTGTTTTTAGCTTCTGTTTGATTGACCACAGCACGCCTTTTTGCCTTTTCCACTCGGCTCTTATCATCAAACTGCATACGTGGAGGAGGAACATCTTTCCTCCTATCTGTTGGTCGATCACCACCCTTCTTGTCAGAAGCAACCACTGAAGATGCAACGGCAGGAGTATCTTTCTTTTGCATCTCTTTCTTTTGGGAAGACTGCTTTACAGGTTTACTCGTAGCTCCTCCTCCAGATACAGGGGTAGGTTTTCTTCCCTCAGCTATAATTTTGCAACGGGAAAAAAAAAAAAGTGGTTTACATCTGTGACTAGGGGAAATTCCACATACACTAGAAATCAAATGTGAAGAAGGTCAAGAAAACACAAAATACTTCAAAAGCTTTTTGAATTCAGCTTCCAGTTATTGCTTCCAAGGTAATGTTTCCACAAATCACCGCAACTAATTCAACAGTTACATTTGGAAGTTGCAATTGAACTTGCGTAATCACCAACACACACACAAACTGAATTGAAGAACCAAAACACTTCTATCTCAACATTCAGCGGTGCTAAAAACAAGTCCAACCAAAATGCCATTAAGCTTGTTTACAAACCGTTCAGCGACTATAGCTTTTATTTCCTCATAGACTACATGAGACATTAATCAGCTAATAGCAGCTAGACTTCCAAATATATAAAAAAGAAAAGCAGAGATCATGTCCAAACCTTTGGCAGCGGCTTTCGCAGCACGTTGAGCCTCCTGCAGGGCACGCCTTTCGGCCTTAGTCGGCTTAGCTTTCGACTGTTCTGAACTTGTAGGAACTTCATTCTGCACTTTCGGAACCACCTCTGCACTTTTTTCTGCAGAACAAAATCAGCACAACAACTCACTCACCTAATTGATACGCACTTCTATCGGGCTCAATTTGAATCGTATTCTCAATCAATCAAACTAAACCAACAACTTCGAATTCAATTTCTGCAATTCAATCAAGCACACTCAGCATACCTGGAACTTCAACAGGCATTCTCAAAGCGGCGGATTCAAATCCTCCGCCGGGCAAACTCGAGGCCATCTTGCCGGAGCCGCTTCGCCGGTACCACTGGACCGAGGAGTTCTCCTCCGAGAACCCCAGAGTCCCATCCTCGACCCTGCTCGACGGCGACGAGGCCACCGGAGAGGACCCTAACAACGACTCCGACGGGTTGTAACTCCCCACCGGCACTTGCTCGCCGGAATCCATCCGCCGCATCGCCGATTCCGGAACCGGCACGGCGGCCGTGCGGATCGCGACGGTGTCTGAAAGGTGACGCGAGGGGGGGATCATGACGGGAGAGAGTGAGTTGCCGGCCGGAGATTCGGAGAGAGGAACAGAGGAGGCTGGGAGTGCGGGTCCGGATTGGGTCCGAACCGGTAAGGGCTCGGCGGGGATGGGAGTGAAGAAGCCGACCTGGCGGACCTTCGGGTCGATCACGGTTCGGGAAGCGCGACGCGCGTCCATGGAGAGTGAGAATCAGTCGTTAGGGTTTTCCGGGAGGAGCTTAAAGCTGCGTTAATGGCAGAGGAGGATTTAAGAGATTGCTTGGAGGGTTTTTGTTTTTCCGAGGAAATTTAGGTTATCGTATTGCCCAAGCCTCAAGTTTAAAGCTCTGGGTTTTGGTCAGTTACAGATTAAAAAATAAAAATTCAAAATAAAACTCTTTTGTATTTATAGAACTGATAGAAGAGAAATCAAATTTGTCACCCTCTTCTACTTGGAACCAAATTCAACATAGAAAAGAGTGATGCAAATAAGCAAGAATTTGTGGCCCAATTTTATTTTCAAAATATATATAAATTACAAGAAGTGATCAAATGAGACAAAAGAACATAAGGTTAATTTTAAATGGTTCAAATTATATTTTGACGATCTAAGTTTTGTGCTTTATATCATGATTTATGAATTATCATGTTCCCTGGCAGTGCGGTTTCACCTTTCTCCTATTATGTTTGAGACAGATTGTCAAAGTTTAGTTTCTACTATTGAGGATGAGGGGGAGGAGACTTAATCCTTAGGTCGTATTATTGAGGATATTAACTTTTCTCTTGGGATTTTAATTGGTTCTTCCTTGAGACATGTGTATCGTGAAGCTAATATGGCTGCCCATAATTTAGCTAAACTAGCTTTACATTCTTCTTTTAATCTTTCATGGAGTGGGCTTGTCCCTCCTGATATTAGAGGCTTTGTGGCTTCTCATTGTACTCTTTGATTGAGCAATATAATTTGATCGTCCTTCTCTTCAAAAAAAAAAATGAATTATCATTAACATATACAATTAGGTTTGTTTCACAGGTTTGTACCAAAAAAAAAAGGGAAAATGATCATTTACCCAATTTTTGGGTCATTTAACCCCATTTACCCAAACAGTCTAAGAGATTCCCCACTTAATCAACAGTTTTCATTTTTAAACCCCAATTACCCAATCTTTTCCTCACGTGCCTGTTTTATCCAAATTTGCTGACCCTTTTGCCCCTCTATAACTGAAACGCTTTCAAATTGTAACAGAAACGTGATTTAGGGAGCGAAGCTCTCCGAGTTTAGAGAGAGAGAGAGAATCGGCCGGGATTGTAGAGAGAGAAGCTCCGTGGTTTTTGATAGTGGAGCTGTATCATTTTAGAGAGGGAGAGAGAGAGAGAGGAGCCGTGCGATTTCAAATTCTGGAGAGAGAAGCTCCCTGGTTCCGGCGTGCGTAGCTCTCCGGCGATTTCAGTGTGGGAAGCTCTCCGGCGATTTGTATTTAGAGCTGGTGGTAGAGGATTTGCGAAGCCTAGAGAGAGAATATCTGCTGCTATTTTCAAATGGAGCGAGGTCGAGATGCTCTGTGTGTTCCTCCACTGCGGTTTGTTTTTTTTTTCTTTAGCTCTATCTAATCTGTTTGAGTTTTAGCTCGATTTAATCTGTTTAACTAACAGATCTTCTTGTGTACGAATTGTTGTGTTATTTTCGAACTGAATTTTCTGAATCAGAGATTCGTGTTATGTTTGTTTTGGTTTTGAATTGTTGTTGCAGTTTTGTTATGAATTTCCAGGTGTTTTTGAGTGCATTGTGTTAGTTTTGATTTTCTGTATTAATTTCGTGTTTTTATTGGTGAATTCATGATTGGATGAGGGTTTGAGCTGTTTCCGAGGTGATCTGGTAGCTCTGATTAAATTTTTGGGAGGCAGTAATATTTTTACTGGGGGGCAGTAATGTGTGTTCAATGATATTTTAGTATCTATAATTGTTGCCTGCTGATCTTTTATTTGAATTCATTTCAATTTATTACATTTTCGAAATTGTTTTTGCTGTTTTGACTACATTATTGGGGACCAGTAGTATGTGTATTGGGGGGCAGTAATGTTTTGATGTGATATTAAATCGCTGTAATTGTTGTCTAGGTATCCTTTTCATTATTTTAAAAGTAATTTGGTACTTCTGCTATTTCGTTGTGGTAGTTTTGATTAAATCATTGGGGGGCACATCTCAATTTAATGGGGGGCAGTAACATGTGATGTAGGTTTAATAATAGATTCGTTCGGTTGTGTTTTCTTCGCAGGTCTATGGTTGATCCTCTGGTTGCTAGGTGCCTTTACTCTGGCAAAGGTTATATGATTCCTTTGAATCAATGCATGAGCTACTCTGAGTTGTATGAAGACATTTTCCGTACATTCCAGTTTTTGCCAAGTGATATTATTGAGCTTCAGTATTCAGTTCCAGGTTGTGAAGTTTGTTTTCTTCGTAACGATCGTGATTTCCAGATGCTGTTTTGCTCTGCTAGAATACATAGGTTAGAGTGTGTCGATATTTCAGTTTTAAAGATTGGGGGAGGTTGTAGGAGAACTTGTTCTGTGGATAGTGGGTCGGAAGTGATTGATGAAGATGATTATTTGGGTGATGCATTCAGGACTGAAGTTCACAAGACGTATTTGTCTGATGAGTGGAGTTCTTATATTCATCATGTCGGGGATAAGTTTCATGGTGCCGCTGAGCTCCGTGAGAAGCTCAGGAAGTATGCAATTGCAGTTGGTTTCGAGTTTGTTTTGCTGAGAAATGATTTGGACCGTATTCATGCAGTCTGTGCAAATGTTGGAACCGAAGGATGTGATTGGCATCTTCGTGCTTTTTCATCATCTGCCAATGGTTGCCTTTACATAACAGAGTTGAATAATGTTCACACTTGCAAGGGTGTAGTGAGGACTCAAAAGCACAAGCTTTTGGGATCCAAGGTTGTCAAGACTTGCATTGCTGCTGATGTTAGCTATAATCTTTCATTGACTCCAAGGGAAATTATGAGCAAGTTCAAATCAACTTATGGGTTTGATATTTCCTACAAGGTTGCCTTGAAAGCAAAGCATCGGGCTAAGGAAGCGATTTATGGTTCCGATGCAGACACGTTTAGCAAGTTATCTTGGTATAAGGAAGCTGTTTTGCAGAGTAATCCCGGCTCTTCTTTTGTGTTGGAAGTTGAACCATCGACGAATCGTTTTCAGAGGCTTTTCGTAGCTTATGGAGGTTGTGTAGAAGGGTTTCAATTCTGTTTGCCTGTGTTGTATGTTGATGGAACGTTTGGTAAGAGCATTTACAAGGGGCAGATTCTGTCTGCAACTGGAAGGAATGGGAATCAAGGTAACTGTATTGTTTATTGCCCCCCCTACATTTATTATTGGCCCCCAGTAATATTGGCTTTTGTTATAGTTTCATCTGTGTGCTTAATATTTCTTGTTCTAGTTTCTTTCATTGTGATAGATATCATTTTTACATTGCTGTGCGACGCTGTGATAGGTTCCTGCCGTTCAATATCAACATTATTGGCCCCCAGTAGACTGATTTTCCAGTGATCTGGTTTATGCAGGTTTCTACCCTCTAGCCATATGTTTTTGTGATTCTGAGACAGATGCAAACTGGACATTCTTTTTCAAGCATTTGAAGAGTCTGCTTGAACCTCAAGGAAGAGTTATCACATTTATTAGTGATCGGGGTGTTGGATTGTTGAGTGCTTTCGATAAGGTATTTGCTGGTAATCCTCATCTGTTTTGTTACAAGCACTTGGTGGCGAACCTTGCCGGTAAATATAGGGGTAAAGGTAATTCAAAATTGATTGAAGATGTTAAGCAGAAGTTTTTTAAGGTTGCATATTCCTCTACTGAGAAGGAATACCGTTTCAATTTGCGGTTGCTTAGAGCAGTTGGTGGTGCCGATATTATTGACCCTTTTCTTGCTGAATTGCCTGTGGAAAATTGGTGCCGTGCATTTTATACTAGTTGCCGATATGGAATTATGGCTAATGGGATTGCTGAATCATTTAACTCTTGGATTGCAATTGAGCGTTTGATGCCAGTCTATTGTATGCTGGACCAGACAAGAATTAAACAAATGGAGATGGCCGGTAAGAGGAGGGAAGAGGCAGAACGTTGGACCACAGAACTAACTCCCAAAATGGAGGAAAGATTGAAGGAGCAAATGGAGAAATCTCGTCGTTTCAGTGTCCATTATTCTAGCCCTGGAGTTTATGAGGTTCGATCTGACTTTTCATATGTAGTCAACATCTCCGATCATTCATGTTCATGTGTGAAATGGCAGATTAATTGTTTTCCTTGTCCTCACGGCCTTGCTGCATTACAGGCTGCTTCTGTAAATGTATATGATTATATTGATAAGTACTTTCAGGTTGATATGTTCAAGAAGAGCTACAGTTTTCCTATCTGTCCGATAACCAATGTTGATATGTCTTCTTCAGAATCTGCTTCTGAATGTATATTACCTCCCTTTTCGAAGAGGCCCCCCGGGAGGCCTAGGGTGAAGCGGTTCAAGTCGGTTGGAGAGGCTGAAAAGAAGCTGATTCGTTGTGGTCGTTGTGGCAAAATGGGCACTCATAACAAGTTGAGCTGCACTGAACCTCTCGTTCAGTAGTAGTATATGTTTCTGTAAAGAGTCGTTACGTTTTGAATTTGTCTACTGGGGGGCAGTAATTGGTTTATGGGGGGCCAGTAATTGTGTATATTCAGGCACTAATAATCATTTTTCTTTTAATATGTCAGATTCTTACAGTTGGGATGATTAAAAGATTTTTTACACAGCTGAATTTAAATTTTCCAACAGGTTTAATGCTTACAGGTGGTTTCTGGGGGCCAGTAAACATATTAGTGCCCCCCAGTAAACACATCAATTCAAGGACTCCTTGTATATTCAGGCTCAAACAAGCATTATTCTTTTCGGAATACAGAATTATACGTTTGGCTTCTTTGCAGTTGCTTTTAGATAGTTTAAGTCAATTTTCCAACAGGTTTAGCTGTTTTTAGTGCTTACAGTAGGTTTCTGGGGGGGGGGGGGGGCAATAAACAAATTCCTGCCCCCCAGTAATGTCATCTTTTAAATGTTGCCAACAAATTTAAAAGCCAACTGAGTGACTTCAATACATCTACTGGGGATATTAGTGGGGCCCAATAGTATTCTGACCTACAAACAACAAATTACTGGGAGGTAGTAACATGTCTACTTTGGATCATTTTGTGTAAGGTGCATGCTTCTAATTGAAGTCAGCCCAATAATGCAGTTCATTTCACCATAGTTTCAAGATAAGGCTAGTACGAGAACTTTACAATCCCTACTCTTCGGATACAAAATCTACATTTCTAAATATGTTATATCTTATCTCGCTCCTCACTTTCTGCCCAATAGTAGGTGCATGAACCTCTCAAGCAATCTCTTCCTCATGTTGTCCCCGCCTTCCTTGGTTGGTTCTATGCCATTTACTATGCTCTCCATGTAATGGAGCATAAAGGGCCCGCAATCACCACTGTAAAAAAGTAAAAATAATTTATGTTTATGAATGTAGGCAGCAACGACAAATCTTACACAACTATTATGACAAATAGGTTGCTTTAATTTACTTACGATGATGTGTTCTGTTGCGGGCAGTCAAAGTCTTCAAAGAGTTCATAGTCTGTCTCCACAACGTTATTCTGTAAGATCCAGTTTCTGGTTTGTTTTTCCTCCTCAGTCATTGCTTCTTCAACAATAATCAGGTTTTCCTTATCATCTTCGCCTTTGCATTTTTCTCGAGTGATATTTGGATCTTGGCTTTCGCCCCGTATTCTCATCTTAGTCAAGTTCACAACATGTATGAATTTCTGTATGTGCTTTACCTGTTTTTTGCAGACATGGAATTTTAGTTCAACAAAAGCATGATAACAGTATGGAAAACATAAATCTGCATTTGTGGAATTACTACATACCACTCTTGCTGCATTCAGTTGGTACTTCTCCTCATTGGTGAATTCATTGATTGGTGGCCTCAATGAATTCATATGTGTGAACCTCCTTGTTTCATTGTCAATTACCAGCAATGTGTAGTGCATGCTTGTTGTGTGGTGAATTGGTACTAGCACCTTTTTGAAACGGAAGACTGACCACAGGGGTTCATAAATCATTGTCTCGACACCACACTCAAAAGGTCTAGTGTCCTCATCTTGTTCTTTGGTCTGTTCATACTTTATAGCATAGTACTGCATACAGAACGTAACCAAGTTAATTCAAGGTCAAACTAAAAAATTTTGGGTAATAATCCTTTCCTGACTACAATAAAACACATTACTGGGGGGCAAAAATGTGCCTACTGGCCCCCAATAGACCGACATATACCACTTGATTTACATCCAAAACGAAAGAAATAAACAGAACATCTTCAAAACACAAAATGATATATATTCAGTGCCAAAAATTGGGGAATGATCACTCTACTGCCCCCCAGTAGAATGATTACTTCCCCCCAATAAACACAAATTGTATGCCATAATTTAGACTAATACACAATGTTGCTTTCCAAAAAACACAGAATTCAATGTGTTTGGTTTAGGCTACTTACCCCTGCGTCGACTGTGAGGAATCCCACTTGCGCATTTAGCTTTTCTGCATCAGACTTCAACAACTCCATATAAACGCTGATCACCTGCAATTGGGTCATTGGATCTTTCATCAGAACATTAAAGGTGAACAATAGTAAGGAAAATTGAGTGAAATACGCATTTTACTGGGGGGCAGTAATCATTGTCCTGGGGGGCAGTAAATCATTAAATGGAGCCTTTCATTGAAAGACTTACATCAGTTTCGTTGTCCCCCTCTTGGATGATTACTCTTAGGTCGTGCTTGGTGATCCGGCGTAGAAGATCAATGCTGGTCCAGTACTCGGTCCTATTCAAACAAAACCATTTGATTCCAATGCGGATTTTATCAATATGATAAACAGAAATTGAATTGTTGTACCCATTTTAAACCAGGCTGTGTACTTACGTGTCTTTCACAGCAACGTTGAAGAAGTCTCTATAGTGCCTTGCCACTGCCGGGTCCAGTGTCCTCCATGTTGGCTTATCGCATTTAACACCCTTGATCTTGATATTGTTCAACATTTTTCTCTGGGCTTGCTGCATGATTCCTGCTTTCTTAGGTGCAGCTCTCTTCGTAATTTTTGCTTCTTCCGGAGTGTCGTACTCCCACTCCTCCTCTCTAGCCTTCTTGGCAGCCCTCCGGTATGTCTTCACGTTCTTCACTATAGAATGTATCTCCGGAGTTTTCTTCTGTGGTTCCTGTTTGGCTGGGGTCCCTTCCCTCGGTTTTTCCTTTCCCATTACTCCCATCGCTTCCTTCTCAGCAATAATCCTTATGATGTTATCGATCTGTTCATCTTCCTCTTCATTCCCATGTACTTGTTGCCCCGGTTGTAAACGGCTTTCATCTTGTTGTCCAGGTATTTCCTCTGCAATAGGAAACGCTGACGTCACCGTGTCCGTCGACTTTCCCACACTGGCTGCATAATGGGTCTCCTCTCCTACGCTTTGTCCAAAGTTTGGATTTTCATCCTCAACTTCATCTTGGGGGACCACTTTCGGCATGAAAGGAACTATCTCAAGTTGTTTTTGTGGTGGGGGGACCTCTCCTTTCTCCTTTTCAAGCCGGATGTACAACGCCCTGATGAGGTTATTTTTTGCCCTCTTTTCAATTTCCAGCTCTTTAATCCTCTCATCGGCAACCTTTAGTTTGACCCATAGATCTTTGTTCTGTGCATTCAGTTCCTCGTTTGCTTTGGCAAGCCTTCCTAGCTTTGCCTCCATTTCTTTGGTGGGCTTTGACTCACCAATTGCTGCTTCCATCTCCCTGATTAGTTCCTTGATATTCCCCGTCAGCCTTTCATTTTGTTCCTCTTCCGTTTGGCTTGCCTGGGGCACCTGCCAAATTTTGAACCAAAACCTGTAAGTTATTGGTCCCCCATAATGTGTTTACTGGGGGCCAGTAATAATATTATTGCCCCCAGTAGACTACCATAGAAGCTCATATTTCATATTAAACAAGCCAATTTTTAAACATTAACAAACAAACATCAGTTATTCAGGTCATAGGCTTAGTTTAAGGTATAATTGAACATGTGTCAACAAATTACTGGGTCCCAATAATGTATCTATTGCAACCCAATTTCTGGCAACAGACAAGCTCAGTTGAGCCACTCACCCAGTTGTCAAAGCTTGGTGTGTCCTGCACCTCATCACCCATCTCGAGGTCTTCCAGTCCAATTTTCCCTTGCCACGGTCCAGCTTTTATCAGATCCTGTTACATTTAACAAGTCAGTAATGTGTAGTAAACATTGGAAAGAACATAGATGTAATGTTTTTGTAATTTGCTTACCACGGCTAAGTTCTCGTTCCTGTACAGCTGTTCCAGGCTAAATATTTCCTTTATCGACCATCGGATGAATCGTGGAGTTTCATTCTGCTTTCCAAGTATCCAGGTCTTTGCCCTGGTCTTCTCAAGGAACCAGTAATATATGAGAAGAAGGCATCCATTCAAAACAGATGGACTGTTCCTCCTATACTTTTGTAGCCCTTCCATCAAGAAGTTCAGAATTAATCTTGGCCAGTTGTACATGTTTATCTTCTCAATCCGTTCACATACGGCGACCATATCCCATGTGATCTGAGCACCGGTTCGGGTGAAAAAGAATGTGCTGAATAGATATGTGATCATTAGCACGGCTATCTTCCTGGCATCTTTCTCTTTTGCCGGCTTTGTCAACTCAGTTACCAAATACGATTCCACCTTTGTTCTGAGGACAGCATGCGTCTTTAAAGGGCTGCCAAAAATTGGAGAGTCTTCCATCTCTTCCCTCACCACCCTCCTGTTCACATTGAACACTTCTCCTTCGGCCGGGAGGTGAAATAAAGTCGTGATATCCTCCTCCGTTATTTCCATAACAACATCCCCAAACTTCCACTTGTTGTCTGTGCGGTCGAAGTGCCTCATGAGTATCTCCAGGTCCGCTTCATGCTTGTGTAGCTGGATCTCGGTTATCTTGTCCTGCCAGAACGGTTCCATCATTTCTCCAAAGTCTGTACCCTTCAAAATCTCCTTTGTCTTGTCTGGTATTCTATCCTTGTGTGCATTGACCATTCTCCAGAATGCACTGAGCGTGCACTTCTGTTGCTTCCATTCAATCTTTGCTTTTTCGGTCTCACTTTTCTGCTCTTCCTTCTTGATTTCAGCTTTCTTTTTCTTCTTGGCCTTCTTCCTCTTTGTTTTTTCTTCTTCTGAATCCTCTTCCTCTTGAACAGGTTTCCTTTTTGGTTGTTGTCTTGTTTTGATTACGAACCTCTTCGTTGTCTGTTCACCTTCTGATTCGGATTCTTCTTCTGATTGTCGTCCTGAATCTTCATTCACTTCTTCTTCAGCAGATTCTTGATCAGAATGATGTTCTGCCTGTTGTCGCTTCCTCTTTCTGATGTCGTCAAATTTTTTTTGCAGGGTTTGGTTAAACGTTGTATCAGTGCAGTTATCTGAACTCTCTGAACTCCTGTCATCTTCTTCTGAGTCACTCATTATGGTGAATCTTGGTCTACCCATTCTACACCAAAACAAAACCAACATGATCATTCTAAAATATTAAAGAAAAGGGTTCTGACCCCGTATGCAGACATTATTGGGGAGTAGTAATGTGTTTACTGCCCCCCACTACACCATCAGAAATTTCACCAGATTGAAAGATTCACAGTGTATTGCACATTATCACAAAGAAAAACACAATGATCATTCTATAATCAACAAGAGATGATGACTGTCTTCTGAGGAAGACATTATTGGAGGGAAGTAATGTGTCTACTGCCCCCCACTAAACCATCAGAAATTGCAACAGATTCAAGTATTCACAGTGTATTGCACATCATCACAAAGAAACACAATATTTGTTTTAGAATCAACAAGAGATGATGACTGTCTTCTGAGGAAGACAGAATTGGGGGGAAGTAATGAGTCTACTGCCCCCCACTAAACCATCAGAAATTGCTCCAGATTCAAGTATTCACATACTGCACCCCAATATCTGTCTACTGCCCCCCACTAGACTGACACAAACCTCACACTTTCCATCAAACATTACACCGGTTCCTATATTTCGCTGTTTATAGAATTTATTCACACTCAAAGCAACAGTTAATGTCTAAAAACCAACATTATGATGGTCAATAATATCTCTACTGCCCCCCAGTAGACTGACACAAACCACACAATTTTGTTTCATTTATCGACTACTGCAGTTTAACACTACATTTACTGTGGAATATCAGTTTCAGTCCGTCAATAAATAAAGCAGTCATCGTTGGCCCCCAATACAACGTCTACTGGGGGGCACTAATGTTACGACTTTTATGGTTATGACCCCAGAATAGGCGTTCAATAACACCTCATTTTCTCTAAATGAATCGACAAGCAACATTCGTATCAGATTTTCTCAGTGAGGATACCAGACACCCTATATTTTCACCGATTCTGGAACTTGCAAAGTCGCTCGAGAAATTTCACAGAAATGTAACCAAAATGAAACTTCAAATTACTTTAAACGTAAGATTTTGTAATAGGTTCTTCAGAAAACATGAAAAAACTGGAAAACGGAGTCGGAAATTGAGTTTTTACCTGTTTCGATATCTTCGAAGCCGAAGAAGGGAAAAAAATTGCCGGACCTTGAAGCGTCGTCGCCGTAGAACGGTCAGAATCCAGGTGAGAGAGAGAGAGAGAGAGGGAGAGATAGTGAAAGAGGGAGTGAGGCAGAGAGAGAAAACGAATCGGTTACGGAGGGAGGAAGAGATTTGACCCAGATTGACGCTTGATAGAGATGGGTAACTGACGAGTCGTGCGGTTTTAGTGTAGTGGCACTACCGTAATAACAATTTCATCCGGAGCCTAGATGAGTCATGACACAGTAGAATTGGGTAAGTGGGCACAAACAGTTAAAGGTGGAGTGATTGGGCAAATATTAGGTTAAAAATGGGTAACTGGTCTCAGCCCCAAAAAAAAAAAAGGTTTGTTTCACACGCTTAAAATCTTTTTTTTTTTTAGATAGGAATTTAGCCACAGATGCACATAAATTCTTGTTTAACAGTAAGTGAAAGTTCCACTTCTTCTCATTGCCATGAAGAAGTTGTTCAAGTCTGAATGATCAACTTGGATACTTGGATTGATAGCTCCACATCTATCCTTCGCTTCTATTTCTAGGATTTTTCTGAGGGTCCTAGTTGTTTAACAATAGGGTGAAATGCCCCTTCTTCTCAGTTGCCATGAAGTTGTTATAGTCTGAATAATCAACTTGGGTACTTGGATTGATAGCTCCATATCTGCTTAATAATTCACATGAAACTTTAGCTAAAACCTTGACCCAGAAAGTTCTTTATGTATTTGGTTTTATCCACAATGTGCATCCTTTAAACTCATGATTAGGACCCCTCTAATCATATTTTGGACCACCACTTCTAATCCATGGACTATCAAAGTGGCAAAATATCCTGCTTGTCTTCTTGGCTACCTGCTAAAAAGAATGGGGCCAAAACATCAATTTGTTTTAATTAAGGAAAAAAAAGAAAAAACAAAGGAACAGAAGAAGCTCACAGAGTAAATTATAACATGTTCTTCCAATAACATTAATGCCATTGTATGGGATAAGTCATACAAAATCAACCACTCCATGTTCACCTTCACCAGTATTGCTTATACAGAGAATTCCAGAGCTTCTGATACCTGCAATGTCCAACAAGTCTGGCTTTGAGCTTTTCTAACATCTTAAGGCTAGATGATAATTAAAGTAAGCTTTCTGGCTGCAGCTACAATTGCAGCATATGCAGTTTCACACAAAAACAGGTGCAATTCCATCAAGAACCAATCCACCATTATCAACCCTCCAGGTACTTCATTCAATCTTTGCCAAATTTACTGAGAAAAGTAGCAAGTTTTGCTTTCTATATGTGAATATGATGGTGTTTAATTTTTCTGTACTCAAGAGAATGATGACTCAAACTTCCATCAACAACAAATTGAAGGAGAGATGGAAGATGAGAAGAAGTCTGAAATTATTAGAAGCAAAGAATTGAAAAGGGTGAATGAAATAGAAGTGTTACATAATCTAGTGAGGGAGGTGCAGCAGAGGAAGCTGAGTCTTGAGAGGAAATTGGTAGAGCTATGTGAGCTACGAGAAGAGAGATCTTTTATGTCTCACTTGCAAAGGCATCTAGACAACAAGTCGTTGGAGATTGAAATGCTCAATGCCACCATTGCTTCAATGCAGACTGAGAGAAAAGATCTTCATGAAGATGCCAAGCAATGTGTCTTGGCAAGGAAGCAACTGGAAACGGCGAGGAAAGTGATAGCAGAATTGCAGAAGAAGATGAATTATTGTAATGAGAGCAACATGAAGGTGAAGGGAAGGCTGTTGATTGTGGAAGAACAAGTTTCCAACCTGCCTAGGGATATAGATGAAGGAAGCTCAGTTAGAGATGCTATAGTTGAGAAGAAGCTCCAAGGTGTGAGAGATGTTGAGTTACAAATTTTGAAGATGAAGAGGAGAAACAAAGAGCTTGAGCTTGGAAAGAGAGAATTAGCAGTCAAATTGGTTTCTGCTCAAGATAAAATTACTGCCCTTTCCAACATAACTGAGGTACATCGAAATTTCATTTATTCCTTTACTTTTTCTTTTTTTTGAAAATTTGTTCCTATTGCACGAATTGATGCGACATTTTATAGTAGTAGTTTATTTGTTGAAAATAGTAAGCTTAGTTCCATCATTTGGTACACAAATTTGTGTCCCTAAAAGTACTTGTGAAAGTGAACTTGCACATATTAGTCAAATTATTTTCAATATGAGTAAATTACAGAGTTGTCCTGTTTCCATTTCAGAGTGAAAGCATTGCCAAGATTGGAGAGGAGATCAGCAAGTTGAGGCATACTAATGAAGACTTGTCGAGACAAGTCGAGAGGTTACAGAACAACAGATTTGATATGGTCCAACAGCTTGTGTACCAGCGCTGGCTCCACACTTGTTTGAGACTTGAAATTCAATCCCACAATAGCAGCAAGATTTCAAATCCCACCTATGACAGTGCGTCCCCTCAGACATCTACGACTACTCTGAGTGATGAAATGTTCGAGACAACTACCGTGGAGTTGGATAGCTCATCTTCAAGTAGCCAAAGAAGTAGCAGTACTGATAAGAAATCTGGTTTCATGCATAGTATTAAAAGGTGGGGTATTAGAAAAAGCAAGGATGCAAGGTCCTCTGATGGTAACTCCTTCAGCAAGAAAGGCCTAGTTCGCAGGTTTTCGACATCAATGGTTCCGGAGAAAGTTTCAATATTGAGAAACAAAGGTGACAATGCAGTCAAATCAAGAGGAAGGAGAGTCTCATTTACTGATTCAGTTGGATCAACAGTTCAATCCGAATGTGTATTCGATGATCTTAAGGAAATAGGAGCTGATGAGAGGTCTGACTGCAACTCAACAACTAATTCACCTCAAAATGGTAACATTGAAATCAAAGGAGAGACACACTATGAGCCTGCATCATCACCTGAAGTGACTATTTCTTGTACAACTCCACACACCATCAAGGAAAAAAGCAGCATTACTCAAGTAAACAAGACTGAAATAGCTATGTCTTCCTTTGGTAATCAGGAAAACAAGGTTGACACCAATGTTGTAGGACTTGTTGCTGCTTTGTTTTTCATTCTCTTCGTCTTAGTTGCCTGTTCTACATTTTATTCAGCTAGACCCCTGTGAGGTTAACACCAAAATTACCAACTCTGTCTTGTTTATCATTTATGCATTGTGCAGTTCATCATTAAACATATGATGCGATCCGTGAATCCAATAACAAATAAGAGGGCAATTACTTAATTAATTTTCATCAACCACCCCACCATTGCAGGTGGATAGATGGTTGCATTGAACTATCATGACAATGATGTACCGGATGTGAAGGCCACCAAAAGAATATCTACTCGAAGATTCTTTTCCTGTGATGCAAAGTAGCACAAGTCTAACTACTCTAACTAGATCATCAAATAAGAGCACACTCACAACAAATCAAAATCTTTTATGATTAGATATAAGTAACACAACTTAATCTTCATATTGATGATAATTACTCGTTAAAGACAGTAAATTAGTAAAGTTTAATATTGGGTTCTTGACCAAAAGCACCAAAATAACAAAAAATTATCTCACTTACCCCAGCAACAGTTTTTTCTTCCCACCTACACAATTTAACAACAAATGACTATTTTGCCCTAAACACAATTAATAAATTACAGCTTCACCACTCAATATCAATCTCTCTGACTCTCTCTCCTCTCTCCCCCATCTCTCCCAACTGACCTCCGGCTCTCTCTTCTCTGGCTCCGGCGATCGACCCAGTCCTCTCTCTCCTCTGGCTCCGGTGCTCGACACGACCCTCTCTCTCTCTCTCTCTCCCCTCCAGCTCCGGTGACGACGCAGCAACTCGGAGATCGGAGGAATCCGACTTCGTTTCCGGTTTCATGTGGTGTCGCCTTCCGTCCTCACCGCCCTCAGGGGCATCGCCGCGGACCTCAGCGCCGCCCTCAAAACAATGTCGTCTTACTCCAAAAGCAAAATCTTCGTCCTCATCCACTGCCTCTCCCTCTGCAAATCCCTCAACGAAAACACCGTCGCCGTCTCCGGCTGGCTGGCCCTCCTCGACTCCGCCGTCGAGGACCTCCCCGATCTCCGCAAAAAAATCGCCGATCTCTCCAGAGACATGAAGCAAGCTCAATTCAAAGTAAGTGAAGTAATCCAAGCTCTGTAAATCAATTCCTCACTGTTGTTCGAAATTGAACCTCTCAGTATTGAAATTTAGGTCACAGAGAACGAAGAGAGAACTGATTTGGACCAGGCCGATCCCGTCACGGCGAAGCAGACGACCATCATCCACGAAGGACGTCAGCGACATGGAAATGAGTGAATCAGATCGGGTTTCGAGGAGGCTCTGGGCTCGAGCTCCCGAAGGACGTCAGCGACATCATCCACGATCTTTGCCTCGCCGGAAGACTACTTCCGGTCTCGGGTATGCAGTCGGAAAGATGGGAGAAGATGACATGGGTGCCCCGATCATTTTCTGGTGCCCAATCAGTTTTTTTTTTTTTAGTAACGGGACAGTGAAAGAAAAAAAAAATTTGAATGTCTATTGGGGGGCAATAGACGTCTATTGGAGGGCAATAGACGTTTTAAATTGATGTAATCTCCTTTTTTTTTATAATCAAAGTTTTAGTTGTCTAAATTTAGGGAGATTAATTCTCATTTAAGCGATTGAAAATCCTATTGGAGGGCAATAGACGTCTATTGGGGAGCAATACATGGCTGATAGTCATCTATTGAGGGGCAATACATGGCTGATAGTAGTCTATTAGGGGGCAATAGAGGTCTATTGTCCCTCTATTGGGGGGCAATACATGGCTGATAATCATCTATTGGGGGGCAATACATGGCTGATAGTCGTCTATTGGGGGGCAATAGACGTTTATTGGGGGCAAAAAAACTTTCCGGTGAGATTTTCAGCAAATTCCGGTGGGCGGTAGCCGGTGACTGGAATCCGGCGACAGTTGACCGGAATCCGGCGAAAGTTGACCGGAATCCGACGACCGTTGACCGGAATCCGGCGACCGGGCTCCGGCGAAGTCTCTCATGGTTTCTCTCTCTTCCATTTTTTCTCTCTCTCTCTAAGTAATAAAGGCGTGAGGGTAAACTGGTATTAAAAAAAAAAAAAATCTTAATGGGGTATTAGAGAATACCTCCTTAAAGTGTTTTGGGTAGGAGGGAATTAAAAAAACTTAATGGGGTAAGTGAGAAAAAAATCTCTAAAAATGGTGTAAATGGACAAAAACCCTTTAATATTAAACTAAATCTCCCTCACTATTATAAAGTCCGGTTTATAGGCTTCATCAAAATTTCAAATGTCTAAACGAAGTTATGAAACTATCCCAACATGAAATAAACATTAGCAAAAGTTTCACCAATTAAAGACCAACCCCAAGTTCCTCTAGCCGGAAAAGACCACAGCTCCTATAGTGCAGCTGCGCCACAGAGAATCCGATACAAAAGTCCTATCAGCTCAGTGCTAGAACAAGTCAGTCTCTGATCCGACACCCATCTAGGAGTCCCAAACCCCTCTTCCCTCCACGTGTCCCTTTGCATGTCATCATCCCCACACCTGTCCCTTGGCTCCATTTTTATTTACTCACCCTCTCTCCCCCTCACTTCTCTATGACACTCTCTCTCTCCGTCCCCCGCTCTCTCCAACTCATCTCCTCCATGGCGGACCGTCACCAGCAACCCCACCAGGCCCAGAACCAGAACCACCAGCAGCACCGATTATCAGCCCAAACCAGACCCTCCCACACCTCGTTTCTAAGTAAACTCCAAGGCCACGTCCCAAATTCCACTCAACTCATCGGACTACTCACCCTCCTAGTCTCCGGCGGTATTCTCCTACTCCTGACAGGAATCACAATCACCGTTACGGTTCTGGGACTCATCTTCTTCACTCCAATCCTCATAGTTTCCAGCCCGATATGGGTCCCACTCGGGACGGTGCTGTTCCTGACCGCGGCCGGGTTCGTGTCCATGTGCGGGTTCGGGGCCGCCGTCGTGGGCGGGTTGTCGTGGATGTACAGGTACTTCAAGGGGATGCACCCGCCCGGTTCGGACCGGGTTGATTATGCTCGGAGCAGGATTTACGACACGGCTAGCCACGTCAAGGACTATGCTAAAGAGTACGGTGGGTATTTGCATAGTAAGGTCAAGGATGCAGCTCCGGGAGCTTAGCCGGAGCGGTGAGATCTGGTTGGCTGTTGAACCGGAAGAGATGTTGGACCGGTTTTTTTTTTTTTTTTAATTTACATTTCGTGTCTGGTATTTGGTGTGTTTCTCTTTTGTTACTTTTAACTTTTTAAGGTTTTACGTTTTTTGGCGCCGAAAATTAAAGAGGTTTATTGAGTACATGGACTTGCTCTTTGTTTCTGTGATGGAATCTGCCTTGCTTTGTGCATCAATGGAGTAGTAACTGTTGGATTTATGTCCTTATTTTCTTAGTATTTGGATACCAGATTAAAGTTTATTTCAAACTAAAAATCAAAATGTCAAGAGGAACCGAAGTATCAATTTAATGAAAGCACAAAAGAAACCAAACAGATTTTCAGTATTTGGCAGGAAAATATTGTGCTTTGAGAGAAGGCATTGTGTTATTGTCTTTGAAATATGTAGTTCTTCAATGATGAGATATGGAGTGTGGTCTGTCTGTGGGTTTTTACGACGAAGCACTAGTGTACGTGCTCCTTCTGGGTGACCGGTGGGTTTAGACAGAATTCATAAATGTTCACGATCTGTTTCTTATGTGTGACAAAAAAGTGGGTTTCAGATCAAAAACAATATAAACGATCGATCCTGCATTATATAGCCCTAAGTAAGTAGTTAGTACTTAAAGCAACTTTGTTGCCGTGGCCTGCATTCCTCTCAATAGGGTTTATGCCTTCATGAGGACAAGGTTTCAGCTTTGGCTGGGGCTGGAATATACTCTATTCCCCAACAGTGATCTTCACCTCTTTAATAGAGTTTTTTTTTTTTTTTTTTCTGGTAAATCACAACCCTAGCTAGTTAAATTAGGTTTTATGTCCATCATGTTTCCTAATCTCAGTTTGATTATGTTTCCTAAATTTACCGAGAATTCTTTAGTTTTTACAAATTACACCAATATAAATAGGGAGCCCTAACGTTGAAAGCACAATATTGTTTATATATAGAAAAGAAAAAGTACTCTGTCCAACATAAAAGAGATAGCACGCCATCATTGTACTTATAGAGCCTTCACGCCGGCGTCACCAATAGCTGAACCAGCCTCCCGGATCTAATGAAGAGAAAGGTATGTCCGACTTCTGAAATTGACGACCAGAACAAATCGATAAAATTAGAGTCAGTGGATCGAATTAGTGAGTTCCCAGATGATATTATTTCAAGCATATTGTCCCTCTTGCCGCTAAAGGAAGCCGAAGCTACTAGTATTCTCTCTAGTCGATGGCGGTATATGTGGGCATTTTCAACTAGGAATCTTTATTTTGATGCTGATGAATGTCTACGTCACTTTCCGACCCTCAGTCGAGAACTGAGAGACCAGAAAAGTCGCAGATATGTCGATTGGGTCGATCATGTGGTGGAACAACATAGGGGATCAAGCATTGAACAATTTAGGGTTTGCTTTCGTTTAAATAGTCGTTTTGCAAGTTCCCTTGATAAATGGATTGAGTTTGCACTGGAAAAGAGGGCTCAGGTCCTTGTTTTGGAGCTCTTGCTGCTAAGTGATGAGTGGTTTAGGAAAGATTCTTATACTTTTCCCCAGAAACTATTAGATCTAAACTACGTACTCTAATGGACGCATCGGTTTTGAGTCGCTCAAAGTTCTTGAATTGACTAATGTCGATGTGACTGATGAAGTTGTTCAGCAATTCTTGTCCAAATGTCCAGTTCTTGAACGATTATCCATATATTATGCTAGAAATCTGGTCAATTTTAAAGCCGCCGGTCCGTCAATTGCGTTGAAGCATTTGGTGATCAAGCATTGTTTTGCCTTAAAAAGCATTGAGGTTTGTGACGTAGCTGGTCTCATTTCGTTTACTTTTGCGGGTTATGAAAATGAAGTAAGTTTGTTAATCTTTAATCTACCACTTCTCGTTGAGATCCATGCATGCATATACATTCACAAGTTCCCTCTCATCCGTGGTTCTTTTGGCCAACTCTCACTCTCTAGTTGTCTTCCTCAGCTAGAGACCCTAGGGTTGTCGATCAGTAGTCACTTATATTTTGACTTTGAGCAGCTGAATGACATGTTTCCAATTCCTACATTGCTACCAAATCTAAAGCATTTGGAACTAGCAGTACTCGAAACAGATGCTTATGGTCTTCAAAAATTATCTTCTTTCTTGAAGGCATCTCCTCATTTGCAGATACTTGTATTACAGTGTATATTCTCATCTACCGAGCCGCCCTTTGAAGAACAATTAGGGCAAGCTGGTGAATGCAAACATCATAATCTTAAGGCGGTACAAGTGGTAGGGTATCGGGCGAGAAAAACTATTGCCCCGTATGTCAACTACTTGATAGAGAATGTTTTATCACTTGAGAAGATTGTTATTGATCCTCGTCGACGGGAATTTCATTATACTGGAATGGACAAGCGTATTGAAGAGGTGGAGGAGGAAAGGAAGGCATGCAAGAGATCACGCAATGCATCAACTGAAGAAACAAGTTCCTTCAACTATTGAATGTGTATGTAATTATGTAGACATCGAGTAAAGATTGTGTTAATTACTACGGTTTTATTATTTGTTGTTGGTCTTTGTTTTTTTAGCGATGTAACCTAAACAAACTCAAATCTTTTTCGATTATACATGTGACTTTGACTTTCAATGATATTTTTCTTGATCTTTGGAAATAATTTTTCACATATGCGAGATGTTTACTTTTCACATGTCGAATAATTTTGTTTATCAGGGCTTGAGTCACATATTCACCTGAATATAGGACAAACACCTAACTTTTTTTTTTTTTTTTAATTTAATAAATAGAGGATTAGGCGATATTAGCTCCTCTGTGACAGCCGATTTGGGGAGTCAAGCACCCACCCGCAATCTCGAAAGAAAGGGGGCCATCACAACCGGGAATCCACCGCCCATCCCTCTATTTAACTTTATTAATAAAATAAAAAAGGAAAGAATACAAAAAGAGGAAGGGGGACCAAACCAAAAACCTTCCCCAACAAAAGTATCTTCTAGACAGTCCCTCAAAACCAAGAGAACGTAAAGAGAAAAGAGGGTGTTAATCTGCACATTCATAAAAACATGCAGCAACAACGTAGATAATTGAAGTTGATCCCGTAGCTTGAAGTTGCAATTGTCAACTAACCATAGCAGCGCAGCACATTGAACTCCCACATTGCAAACACCTAACTTGTTCTTCAGGTCATTATCGTATATGACACTAGTACGTCATTCAACCAGATTGACTTCAATTTCTCGAACCTAGCTTAGAAGACAAGGAGCTTCAGAGTTACACAAACCACGCAGGTCGAGTTTTGGTTCATATATGAGAAGTTTATAAACCCTCAATGCATGACGTTTAAGCATCATTCATCGATCGATATGGAGGTGCCTCCAAGGCTCCAACTGCTACATCGTCAAAAAGTGTTCTCCATTCTCTGCATGGTTTTGACTTTTAGGGACAAATCCTAAACATCCATTTGCTAGTCCGTTCGAAAGTCTAAATTTTCAAGACTTTATTTACCTTTGCCGAAACAAAAAAAAAAGACCTAGGGGAATCAGTTGTAAAAATAAATTTCCAGCTGAGACGCATGTTAAGAGACTTGGAAGAGATACAGGATGAGATCCGAGAGTGAGTCCTCTGGAAACCCTAGCGTCGCCATCACTAGGCTACTTCTATGGAGGTTCCCATTGCCTCCGCACCCTCGTTCGTCGGCGTTCGTGCTCTATGGCTGATCGATCTCAACCTCGATGTGAAGGATGGCAAGATACACTTTAGTCGACAGCGCTGATAGGGCTGCTTAGCTTCGTGCCACGACCTCACCGTGGGCGGCTCCGTGGTGATCTTTATTCTCTGGGGAGGGGATTTTGGGGCGATGACATCCCTCTGGGAGGATTTTGCTAATTCGAGGATGACCGGTTATCAGTAGGCCTGGCAACGTGCGGGTTTCGGGCGGGTACGGTGCGGGTTATTAACGGGCCGACCCGGTAAAAACCCGTTAAGTTAACGGGTTTCGCAGGCTAAACCCGACGGGTTTGCGGGTTATCCGTTGGAACCCGTTAAAAACCCGTTAACAGATTTTTTTTTTTTTTTTTTTTTTTTAAGCAACTAGAACCGGTTAAGACTCATATTAATTGCGGCAAATCATCTCTTTGTACATTTCTTGTTGCATCCTCTCCCCTTTCCTCCGTAGATATAAATTGAGACTCATAATTTATACTCATCTACAAAAAAAAAAAAAAAAACATACAGAGGTTAATCAAATTCTCAAGACAAAGAAAACAGAGGTTTACCAATACATAAAGACAGAAAACAGAGCATTATTCACTACCAGCAGAAGCAAAACTTGTAAACTTATGCAGAAAAATATGCATAAGTTTGTACAAACTTATGTAGATAACAAGTATATAAAATTTATTGTAAAGGGCTGAGTCAAAAAGATGATTTCAAAGCTAAAAAAACTCAAATATAATAAATACATTTGAAAAACCACATGATCAAACACGCAGCCTTTCTCATTAATCCAGATTTTTTTTTTATACGGTTTGAACCTACAATGCCATTAGCCCATCATTGCAACTCTATCTCCTTCTCATCACACTCTGCGGTTACCAGTGTTCCTCTTTATCAAAATCAAACCCAAAAACAATAAATTAAACCCAAGCAAAACAACAACAATCCACATCCCATCAAACCCAGTTCACCAATAACATTAACCTCCAACAAAAACAAAAAGCCTGCTGGTCTAATCCCAACTTCCTGAACCAAAGCCAAAACGAATGAGAACCCAGAATTTCTCAAGGAAGAAGACGAAGATTCAGCAAATTAAATCCAACAAAACAGTAAAGTGGGTTCTCAGATTCAGCAAACCCAAATAAAGACAAACTGAGAACTGAAGAGAGAGATCAGAGATGGTACCTTCACTACCTTTAGAACCCAATCCCAGGCTTCAATGCTCAGATCTCTCTCACTCTGAAATTGTGGGTTTGGATGAAGAAGAGAGAGATGGAGTTATTGAGTCTACGAGAGAGGTAGAGAGGGTGAAAACGGAGCAGACAAGGGTTTGGATTGCTGAAAGAAAACGGAGCAGAGAAGAGTTTTAATTTTCATAAATAAATTAACGGGTTCCAACGGGCCTAACGGGTCTAGCACGGCCCGGCCCGTTAATTTACGGGTTTTTTTCGTGCGGGTTTTTTTCAGTCCGGATTAATAATTGGACGGGTTCGTGCGGGTTTCGGGCGGGTTTGCGGGTTACGGGCTCAAATGCCAGGCCTATCAGTGGCGGATCCAAGATCTAATTCTTGTCTAGGCTAATTAGAAGTGCACAAATTATTATTATTATTTTTTTTTTGGGAACCCATGCAATGGAAGGCTCATCCTTACGCCTTTATTATTTTCAATCAAAACATACAACGGAGGGGACATAAAACCAAACCCGGTAAATTAAAAACTACAAACATACATTTGTTGTAAAACAACAATAAACTAACTAAATCGTACCCTCCGAGGCCCACTCACTTCAAACTCAGCAATCACAAAATCATTATCAATGTTATCGGCAAATTCCTTTTCAATGTAGAGAACCATCAAATCATCAAAAAACTCATCTTCCATCTTATTTCGAAGTTTATTTTTTATGATGTTCATAGATGAAAATGCTCTCTCTGTTGTTGCTGTAGAAACTGGCAGAGTCAGCACAAGACAAATCAATCTATAAATCATAGGAAAAAATGTTGACTTTCTTGATTCAACTAACCGCTGACACAAATCCGACATAATAGTTGTGTTGGCAAATCTTAGATCCTTCTGAATATCTGCTAGAAAATACTCACACTCCATATCGATCTAAAGCAAGCATATCATATGATGTAAAATCATGATGATAAAACCTCAAAGCAAGATTGCAAACATCTTCACATTTAAATGATCAAAAATTATCACGTGGATCAAATGTACGTAGCACGCTAAGAATAAGGAGCTCCAACGAATTATCTGTAAATCTACTATCCAACTCTGCCAACTGAAAGTCTATCACAGCATTAAGTGTATTGACCCGATAATAATGCTCATTTGTAATATTTT
This sequence comes from Rosa rugosa, assembly GCF_958449725.1. Classification (NCBI taxonomy): domain Eukaryota; kingdom Viridiplantae; phylum Streptophyta; class Magnoliopsida; order Rosales; family Rosaceae; genus Rosa; species Rosa rugosa. The sequence goes on along the minus strand of NC_084823.1, from coordinate 53,728,056 downwards.
GTTCACCAGCCCTTGTACTTTTCTTGTAAGGAGCAGACATATCTGGCATAATAATATCATACTCACAACAAAATGATTCGATCAACCCTCATAATCAAATCATCCCAACCATCTTCTCTCATATCTTGAAGTTTTTATTTTGTTATTGAAAGAAAATTGAGTGCATTCAAGATGTCTATGGCTTTTTTTTACAATGACTGACAAAGAAAATCAGTAATCTTCATGACATCATGCATCAAAAGCAAGCAAACAATGAGCATAATATGCATATGGACACTCTTCACGAAACAAAGCTTGTAAACCATTAAATTTACCCCGCATGTTGCTAGCACCATCATATCCTTGCCCACGCATATTTTCTACTTGAAGATCATATTGAGTAAGGACTTTGGATATCTCATCTTTTAGAGTTTGAGAACAAGTGTCTGCCACACTAAGCACTTTGAAAAACCGTTCTCTAATAAACCCATCACAATCAACAAATAGAAGAATGATAGTCATTTGTTCCCTATTAGATACATCAACAGCTTCATGAACAAGGATACAAAATTTGGCATCTCCCACTTCCTCCCGAATCTTGGTTCTAACTTTGTTACTAAGTATATTTAGAATTTGTTTTTGGATAATGGGAGAAATATACTTGGCATTCCCAGGAGCATTTTGTAAGACTCTGCGAACATCGATATTCATTCTTCCAAAGGAATCCACAACCGCATTGAAATTGCCACTATTGGATGAATTAACTGATTCATCATGGCCTCTAAAAGCTCATCATTGGCGTGCCAACAACCTTACACTCTCTATAGTAGTAATAAGCCGGAGTCGGTTGTCTGCTACTTCTTGTGATGATTGTGTGTTAATCACTCTTTTAATATGCTTAGATGAGTTTCTTATGACTCCCACTTGTGCATGGCAATATCATGTGGGGAATTTATGTCTCCCATGTGATAGACAATGCCTCCTTTTTTTGACATAACATTCTTCCAACCTTGAAACCCATGCTCAATAAATGCTAGATGATGGGATGGATAACTATCAAACAAGAAACAAGGGAAGCAAAATGTTTTGTCCAACTCTGCGGAATACTCAAGCCACAGCCATTCTTTGAACCACTTAGGATTAAATTTTCGACCATGATCTCCGTCAAATGATAATGGGTAACTACTTAAGTGAGGTTGATACGGTCCTAAGACCACATAAGCTCTTCGAATATTGTCACGCTCATTCAAAGGGTACTTGCATGTTAGACGCCGTATTTATGGATCACGTTCAAGAGAACTAATATCAAAACTTTCTTCTCTCTCAATTCTTTCATTATGACACTTGATGTGCTTATATTTTCCTATATTTTTCTGCCTCTTAATCTTGATATTTATGTTTAGTTCTCCTTGTTTATGGTTCATTTACTTAGTTTAGTGTGTTTATAGGTATGAAGAGCAAGGATGAGAAAAAGAAGCAAAAAGAGAGGAAAAAGATTGAAGGGTGGTTTGCAATCCTGAAAACTGAAGCAGCCTCTGCAGAACAGCTAACTTTGAGGATTAAACTGTACAGATCCAGAGATAATAAGAAAAAGAGCCTTATATGCACGGAAAGGCCCGAATGTCTAGTTTCTGGAGAATTTTACGGTTCGTGATTTCAATATTCCTAGAGGGAGATATGGCAGTTTAAGTACAGGCAGTTCAGTCAATACGCGAATCTGTGATGTGTTTCCAAGAGCTCGGGTTTTTCAAGGCTTGAATGACTTAGCAAAATTCTGGGAAAATTGATATAGCATTATGGACCGTCTGAGAGTCCAACATATGTTTCCTTGGAATTCTAGAATTGCCACATCACCTTTCTTTTGTGCTAAGTGATTAAGGAGTTCCATAGGCCTAAAGCAAAAAGGAAACGTTGCATCTTATAAAAGGAGAATGTGTCAAGATGGTACTTCTCCATTCAATATCAGATTTTCATCAAAGAAAGCTGCTGACATCACCCTGTTCACCTTCCATCTACATTTAATAAGTTCTTTTATGTTTTTAAGACGTTCTATTATGTTTTCTTTGAACATGAATAGCTAAACCTCTTTTCTAGGGCTAGGATGAGGCCCTAGCATGATTGTTTACATGTTTTGATATTCAATTGATGGATTATTAGTTTCTTTTTAGATGAATTCTTAATCTCTGCTTGAATTGTGCTTATGTTAAAGTTCTATTGATTCGCGACCTTTAGGGCTTTGCATTTAGTAGTCAGAAGATGAATTTGAGGCATAGCTGCAACATAATTCAAATTAGCTTCATGTGATTAAGAATTGTAAATTACATTATTACTTGAGAAAGAATAATGATTGGTTTTATTCCCTTGTTTTTCTAAAGCGTAATGAGTCCTGCATGTTAAATTTATACATGAGAATGATAAATTGCATAGTTAGGATATACGACATTTACCCGAGAGGGAGAGAATCATGCACTTAAGGAAAACGTACTATAGTCTAGAGTACCTGAGAAGGACTTAGATAAGGGAATTATCATCTAGAGAAACGAAAGAATCCATTAGTTGGTTCAAAACGTAGATAAGATTGCTTGTGGTTGATTTCGACACCCTAGACTCATCATCATCACATTCTTACTTTCAATCATTATAGATTCTTTTCAATTTCAATTTATTTAGATTCACTTTTCAAGTTTCTGTTTTGAATTTATTTTCCCATTATCATAAACTCTTTCAAAACCGTGAAAATCATAAGTCTTAGTTTGAGTCATTGTGTTCGTCTTAGTCGATTTGTGTTTCTTGTTTTTTGTGTTCTTTTAGTTTAGTTAACTTAGGTTTTCATATTGTGAATTGAACTAATATCCTCGTGGGAACGACAACACCTTTTCTTCCATTGCTATACTACATCCACCCTATATACTCTCAGTCACATTTCTACTCCCACTCCCACTTCTAATCTCATCGACACTATCACTTGATGGAGTACCACTTGTAAACCATGACAAGAGATTTTTGTACCTTTTGGGTTTCCGGTGATCTGTCATTATATTCAATACCTATTATATTATATAGATACCACCATTAGAATATATATATATATATATATATATATATATATATATATACGGGCAGGTTCTAGAGAGGACGTCCGCACTTTCGTTAAAGTGCGGACGTCGACGCAGCAGGCGGTTCCAGGTGACGATGGCGGCGCGGGGATGGCCGGAGGCGTCCCAGACCTCTTCTGGGCGGCGTTCGAGGTCGGAGGAGGTCGGGCTTGCCGGTTTCTGGGCAGCCACCTCACCTGCAGTTGCAGGTTCTGTGCAGCACCGCAGAACCGTCGCCGGCGACTCCACCGGACCGCAGACCCCTCCGCACGACCCTCGGCGTCCCTCCGGCAAGCCGCACAGCGCCGTCGCTGCTCGATCGAGGCCGGAGGAGCGACGTCCGCACTTTTTTTGGGTTGCGGACGTCCTCTTCAGAACATTTTCGTTTATATATATATATACAGATCCTATCCAGAGCGAGGCCTCGCTCTGAAATTAAAGTGCGATGTTGGAGTTTAGGGTCACTATTTCGTTGCATATCTACATCTCGACCGTTCAGTTTTTAGGTACTAATGTATAGATCATCTATGCAAAATTTCAGCCAAATTGATGGTCGTTAAGGCATTGATAACTGCCTTAAAGCTAGTACGGTTCAGGTTGGACAGATTCAGTTCGTCCATTGGTTTAAGCGAGTTAGATACCTTAAAGATTATCAATTTGGCTGAAATTTTGCAGAGATGATCTATATATTAGTACCTAAAAATTGAACGGTCGAGATGTGGATATGAGACCGAAATAGTGACCCTAAACTCCAACCTCGCACTTTAATTTCAGAGCGAGGGGCAAAATTTCAGCCAAATTGATGGTCTTTAAGACATTACTATTTAGTTACTAACTTGTAGCAGACTTTAATGTCTAATGGATTTAATATGTGCCCCCTTAACATATATATAATTCTAATGAGTTTGTGAAAGGAACACTCACTGTTTAAATAAGACAGGCTAAAGAATATAAAGTTAGTAACACTAACCAGATGGAAAAGGCATCAACAGCAGTCTCGGTATTGTGCATATACCCAGACACTATCACCAAAACTCTAAAATAAAAATTCTCCAATCTGCAACACAAAATGCACATCTTTAAATAAAACATAATCACAACATAATCAAAGGAGAGACCCAAAACCGATAGCCCCAAGCAAAACTAATAGTAAGCAGTACACAAACAAACCCAAAACCGATAGCCCCTAAACAAACCCAACAATCTCAATCCTCAACTTATACACAAAACTCAAAATCCCAACTCACATTTACATGGAGGGCCAAAACTCCTCCAGAAACTCAGGCAATCACTCGGTCACTCCAGTCTTTCGCTGACTCTGCAAGAAGCCAAGAATCTCTGCAAATCTGCAATATCAGTTGAAATGGGAAACTCAAGTGAAATGGAATCAACCATAGGGCAACTCAATGTAATACGCCTAATACCTAGAATCAAAACATAAGTGGTCAAGTGGCTCTGAGGTTAAATTTGGTTCTTAAATCAATGAGATAGCATAGAGATGCAAATGATTAATAAAAAAGTGGAGCAACCCACATTAAGAAAATCGAACAAGACAAGAATTTGGTGTAAAGGAGAGTGAGATAAACCTTGGGTAGTTGGGCACTGGATCGGGCAATAGAAGGGAGAGGTGGAGAAGAAAAGGCGGAGGAGGGTTTGATATTTCCGTTGAGTGAAACATAGGCGAGGAGGCGAAGAGAGGAGAGAAGCACTCGACGTCTCGACCACAGAGGAGATAAGTGAGCTACTGTGGCTGGGGGAGTACGCGACTTTTACCTCCCAATTTAATTTTTTTTTTCCTTTGGGTATAGGCTGAAGGTAGATATATATATATATATATATATATATATATATATATATATATATATATAATTAGTGGTTTTTTGCCCAAAAAATTGTCTAGGCTTGAGCCCATATTAGGGCTGGCAAATTCTCCCGAGCCAAACCAGCCAACCGAGTCCGTCCCGAACCAAGATTTTCGGTAACCGACAGCTTCGGTAACCGAAGTTGTGGTACGGTATAACCGAACCGAGCTCTCGTAACTGGTACGGTACTGGTATTGATTCTTACAATACGGTGTACTGTACCGTACCAAGTATTTAATATAATATTTATTTATTTTAAATATTTCTTATATTATCAATCATAGCCGTTGATTTTCTTCAGTTTTAATTCACAACCGTTAGATTAAAAGTTTCCAAACCCTAATCCCTCAGTCCCTTTCTCGGTCACTCCCTCAGTCTCTCTCTCTCTCTCTCTCTCTCACCCGAGCAAGGCTCTGAGCCTCTCAAAGTCTCAATCTCTTTGAAGATCAATCGAATCCTTCGAACCATTGCTGCTGGTGAGTACGACCTTCAATTGTTTTCAATTTTAGTGATTAGAAGCTTTGGATTGTTGATTTGAGGTGTGATTAGAAGCTTTGGATTGTTGAGATTTACCAATTTATTATGGGTTTTCATGGTTTTCCTTTTGTGCTTGGAGGAACAGGAGGATCGAGGACTAAGTTTGATCTTTGAGGGAGAAGAAGGCAAAGTTTGAATCTGGTAGGTGCAGACTGCAGACCCTGCAGACCGAGAATCTGGTAGGTTTTCCGTTTTCCTTTTGTTGCTTTTCTTGTTTGGTCTAACATGTTGTATTTGGAGTTTCTAATCCAGAATCTTGGTTTTGTTGTTACTTGTAATGTTGAAATATTCTAGACCCTGGTGTTTTTATCAGAATTGATTAAAGTTTTATGCTTTTTGTGTTTCTGAGTTGCTCCAAGCCTCCATGAATGTAATGATAGCATATATCTTCAATTTGGATATAGTTAGAAACTTAGAATTATTCCTGTATGAAGATGAATTTGGATGGTGTTTATGAAATCCCAGTAACTCTTAACTCTTAAGCTATGCATTTCATTATATGAGGCATTTGTAGATTAATTGAGAAATCAAATGGAGAGTATTGCTTTTGAAAGAGGGGAAAAATAGTTATTGGTTTTCTGGGTTTCGACATTATCAAAAGCTTGCTTCAGAAGCAGCAGTTTACAGTAAAGCTATTTATGGTTTAAGTCATCTGTTATTGTTCCAATTTGTTATCGGTTTAAGTCATCTATTATTGTTCCAATTTTTGTTTCAATTTGTTATCGGTTGAAGTCATCTCGTATTATAAATTTTCAGGTGTTGTTCCTAATCTCAACAATTCAAGGAATCAACTAATCAAGGCCTCATTAAACCTGGAGCAACTGAATTTGCAGAAACTGAATTTGAGGGAGCACAGCAACTCAGCAAGGCAGCAAGCAAATATGAAGTGATGATGAGATGAACTTTGAGTCCTTGAACACTTTGTTTTCAACTATTGCACTTAGTTATTGTATCATTTGATATTTTGATTCATTTGTGTGAAGTGTGAAGTGTGAACTATGAATTATTGACTTAAAATTTGTATGAACTATGGAGTGATGAAGGGGATGAACTGAAGTGATGAACTCAAAGTTGATGTATGAGAGTTTTTAGCTTATTTTTCATTTGCAGGTTGGGCCTTTAAATTGATGTGAGGATTGCAGTTTTTCATTTGCTGACAGGTTTGGGCTTTTAAAAATTTAGTTGGGCCGTAGCTGAAATCTGGCCTATTCTTA